>NC_060142.1:380297797-380600827 GCF_021461385.2 Schistocerca piceifrons
GTCGCCTGCAGAGTTACAGGGCGGCTGCAGTCGTGACGACATCATTAGCCAGTGCGGTGGTCGCAGATGCAAAAAGTCGCGCTGTCTCGTCGCCGAGACCACACGCGCGGGGCAAGAAGTACCCGACACGCGGGATGCTCAAGTACTCTCAGACTCCCTCTGGACGAGGTCGGCTGTCCCAAACACCTATTAGACGGGGACGCCTAATAAGTGATTCGACTTTAACCGCTTTGTAAATATTCAGTATAAAAAAGACAGGTTTAAAATATAATACTATCTGCAAGGGTTTTGGGAATAAACGACACATCCATGTATAGAGACACGAAAGGAAGACTGGGTTTCAAATCACCCACCATGCCATTACTGCTGATCGTGAGTAGCATTGCGAGATTGACTGACGTAATGAGGTGGCCCTCCTTGTTGTCATTACTGCGCTGCCTCCATTTTCTGACGTTCTCTGTTTGCTTCAGCGGCACGGTGGAAGGGGTAAATGCACCATTCTATCTGAGGCTATGTTCATGGTGGACGGAATACAGCTATCGGTTAACTGGCCGAGACTTCGTAAGTGAGACGTTATACATCTACATAAGATGCAGATGTAGATTTGCATGTAGATTCGACATATATACTCCGGAATCAGGAAAAGCATGGCCATATACCTCTCTCCGCAACCTATCTCTCTTGTCTTATTCTCGTCATCTTGAGCTTACCACGATAACTGCAGATTTTCCAGCTGCCTTCAGGAATGTAAATTCTTTAAATTTACTCAAAGGGTTTTCATGAGAACTATGTTTTATTTCTTCCAAAAATTCCGATTTAAGTTTCCTGAACATTCCGGTTACATTTTTGCGTAGCCTGTTTCGACCTTTCTGCTATCTATGGCGCTGATAATACTTAATAAACTGTTTATGTGTATTTAGAACGCCAGAGGCCCTATTGCGCTTCTCTGGACAAACGAAGGTACTTTTGTGTCTGGTAAACACACTGTTAGTCAAATATTCACCGAACCAATCGCATAACTGCGATGATATTTCGTATGACATCGTCGGGTACAGGAGATTCAACTACCGGTACTATTTGCTAAAAATTTTAGTAGTGTCGATCATAGTATAAAATGACGATTACGGTTTGCTGATCACTTGTTTCCGTTACCAGCCATCTTCAGAACACGCTTACTAAAGAATCAGCACACATGTGCAGTGTTGGCCATAACATCATCGTTACTGGATGTAACTAGGATTACTGTTACTAAAACAGCTCTATCCAAGCACAATGTGGACCAAAATCCCATGGTTACTAATGGTAAGTTAGATCATGCTTATTGAGGAGTCGGTAACTAAGTACAACGTTGCCCACATCATCGTCACAGAGTACAACCTGTCAGTACCAGTAAGTTAGACAAAGTATGACTGTTAACGGGTAAAACCATCAAAAGACGAAGAAGAATCTTCTGATGGTCTTTCACTTTAACAGTCATGCTTTGACTTACATTTTGCTGTTGGCGTTTTGTACGTAGTAGCGATGATGTGGCCAATATTGTACTTCGTTACCGACTCCTCAACAAGTATGATCTGAGCTACACTTAGTAACGATAGTATTTTAGCCAACATTGTACATAGATGCTGTTTTTTTAGTAACCATGATCTTAGTTACATTTAGTAACAATGATGATGTTATCAAGACTGTACATAGGTACTGATTCTTTAGTACTGGTCCACAGGAAAACAGAACAGTTTGGGGAAACAGAAAATTTGTGACTTTACAGGCCGACCATTGTGTCGGCAGCGTGTGTGTATCGTAGGCGAGTATGCTTGGGCAGTAAGCTCAGCAAGGCAATGTGTCACTGCGAGCGATTTAGAAGGAAGTGCGCGACAGAGAGAGAGCTAGTCAAGCCTCGGTACGCCTCCATGACGCGAAGCAAGAAGCACGATTCGCTTTGAACGTCACTCACTGTGGGTTTGTCAAAAGGGCTAACGTATCAAAACAAATCGTTAATAAAATGTAGCAGTGGGAGAAATTGCTGACGGCTAGGAATAAAGGAGGACGATTCGGACATTACAAACGATGTGTAGTAGCAAAACCCCTTCCTCAACCATAATAAATACGAAAGCCGACAGGCCAGTAGTTACTCGATCAGAAGAATCGATGACGTTCACTCCATTCGCATTCTATTCTCTGATTACTGTTAGGTAACAGTTTGTGGGAGATCGTTCCAGTTCTCCGGTACGTCTCCCCTATGCTGTTGGGCGAGAATGACTGCATCTTCGTGATATACCAGCAGCCATCTTCGAGACAGGAATGACAACTACCGCTGATGAACCCCTCAGAAGAAACCGACCTGGAGCACAAGCTTCTCTTACGTCGCAGACTCCGATCCACTACTGGCTTGCTGAAGGGCGGGTCAGGCTCGGCGATCAGCACGCCATCGCGGTCATCTGATGGGCGGTAGCATTGGTCATGACAACTACCGACAACACGACAACATGCAGTGCCTGGCAGGGCAATAGCGTCGGGCTTCTCGTCTGGCTTCACTGGCCTCCTTCTAACCAACACACAGAGTCAGAACCAGCTTTCACCAGAAAGCACAACAGACCTCCACCCTGCTCTCCATTGAGCTCTCGCTTGACACCACTGAAGTTGCAAATGGTGGTGGTTGGGGGTCAGTGGAATGTATGCTTCAGGGAGTCTGGCTCGGAGCTGTCCTTGAAGTAACCGACTGGTAATAGTTCGCTGTGTTACTACAGCGCCAACTGTTGCTGAAACTGCTGCTGCAGATGCAGTACAATGCGCCAGAGCCATACGCCGAACGATGTTCTTCCTTCTCGGTAGTGCCACGTGGCCGTCCAGAGCCCACTCCTTTGGAGACTGCACCTTCCAGTTACTACTTCTGCCAGGAGTCGCGTACAGTGACTACATTTCTGCCAGTTCTTTGTGCAATGTCGCAGAAGCAACACCTAGCTTCTCTTAGTCCTATTACACGATCTCGTTCAAACTCAATGAGGCGATAATGGCGTCTTTGTCGCCTTAAACGCGTTCTTGACTAACATTAACTAAACACGTCCAGAGGTTCAAAATGGTTCAGATGGCTCTAAGCACTATGGCACTTAACATCTGAGGTCATCAGTCCCCTAGACTTAGAACTACTTAAACCTAACTGACCTAAGGACACCACACACACCCATGCCCGGAGCAGGATTCGAACTTGCGACTGTAGCAGCAGTGCGGTTCCGGACTGACGCGCCTAGAACCGCTCGGTCACAAGCGGCCGGCGTCCAGAGGTAACTAACGCTCTTGACCGTTACAGCGCGTATTTTTAAAAAAATGGTTCAAATGGCTCTGAGCACTATGAGACTTAACATCTCAGGTCACCAGTCCCCTAGAACTTAGAACTACTTAAACCTAACTAACCTAAGGACATCACACACATCCATGCCCGAGGTAGGATTCGAACCTGCGACCGTAGCGGTCTCGCGGTTCCAGACTGAAGCGCCTAGAACCGCAAGGCCACCAGCGGCCGGCGCGTATTTAAAGCAAACGTTATTTGCACACTCCTAGTTTCGCTACTATCGCTATTCTTATGCGACTGACGCAAAATTTGAATAGACATTATCTTCCAGATGTAGAAACACGCGTACCAACTTCGGTTGCGTCGTACAATCCCTTCTTGATGTTGGAATATTTTTCCGTCAGTCTAGTTAATGATGCTGTGTAGCGTCGCATGCCTTTCGGAGATCTAGAAAGACAGATTGCACCTGTTCCGCAGCATCTCTGTTTGGAATGTATGAATAATTCAAATTGTCTCACTACAGCGGTATTTCCTGGGGAGGTACTAATTCTCTGAGAGAAACTTCTTTTCCTCAAAGAATGACATAATGTCTGACTTTAGAAAATGCTCTCTTATTGTAAAGGTACGCCTACAATTGTTGCAACGTCAAGTGAACTTGTCTGCTAAGTTATGCGGCCCGAGGGCTGCCGCGGCCGCTCCAGGCAAGTCAGGTGCGTCAGCAAAGGGCTCAGCGTGGAAGATACCAGTACGGGGAATTTTGGCGACGGACACTCGCTTTGGAGGACAGACAGTACTCCAAGAAATGGCGGAGTGTCATACAATCTTAAGGATGGCTAAGTTACAGCTCTTTGAACTTCGGAAATAAATTGCAGTTACATGTTAAAGCGAATTTGAATACATATGCGATCTGAGAAAAATGAGGTGCATCCAGTGACACAACAGTACCTTCAAAATCTTTAAACCTGCAGAAATTAGTATTTCACAGCTAATAGACATTTTCACAGTGGACCTCTGGGTTAACAACTTTTAAACGGTTCATGCTATTTCAACAGACGATATCTCAGCTGATAGCATTGCGCGATAGTTATCATCCCTGAAAGCCACTCATCTGTATCTATTTTATATATTGACTCACCATGTCCTTTAGATCTTTTTTATTTCACAAATTTTGGTCAGAATATTGTATTATTTACAGTGTAAATGAATATAGTATGAATACCTCATATTTTGTCATACTGTGTATTTATTTAATGTATGGTTTACTATTTTACCAGTAACTTTATTTAAATGTTGACTACAAATGCTGTTAAAAAACTTTGCTCATTTAAAACTGGTCAGTTGCATGTGTTAGCAGACATGACAATTGAAAGAAGAACCAAAATATGCTTCTGTCAAGAGGGCATAAATAATTGTTCAAATAATATTTAATGACAGTTTGTTGTCATTTAACGTGAGCGCCGTTTACGAGAAAGTTAGTTTATTTATTTATGAACAATCCTTTATTTGTAATTATTGTGAATTATATGAGTATGACCGAATATTTATAACATTTCTTTTCTAAATATTATTGTAATATATTATATTAGTCTGGGAAGTGGTCATGTTGAGTCAAATAATGTCTGTAGACAAGAAGAACGATCTATTATTGATCGGGACGGTTTTCAGCTAATGGAAAAGCAGATAGTAGAGGAACACTAAGGTAGCCAAGTGAAGACTGAAACTTCTGGAGTGAAGAGCGTAAGTGAGTGAGTCTGGGCACCTAATGTCGAGTGCTGGAAGAAGGAAGACCTGCCTATGGTAATGTCATGATCGAGTCGCAGAGGTGATTGATTCTGGGCGGTAGTCGGCCGCTATAATACTCTATCTTTCGAAGGGAGAGTTCTGAATGTGCACCAGCTAAGGACCGAACTATAGGTCTGAATGTACACCAGATTAGGACTGAACTATTTCAGCTTGTGTTACGTAAATGAGAACAGACAGAGTATTTTGTATTTCTGTGTATTTTATTAACTCGTTATGACAGCCAATGTACAGACCATTTGACTGCAGGATTACAGCTAAAGATTATTATTTATAGCAAATTAGCTGCGGGGCATGAAACCGGACGTGCGCGGTTCGCCCTATGATCAAATAGAGCTATTCTTTTTAAAGAGAGTCATGCGAAGCCCAAGTACTTGAAGTACGAGTAACCGCAGCTAAAGACGCAGCTGGTTTGCTCGTACGGGATACTACCTAGAAGGGCAACTACACCAACAGTAACCAGTAGGTACCGTTAACCAGTAGGTACCGTCGCAGACTTCTGACCCAGACCGACGACAGCCATGGTGCTCTCATTCCCTTACGTGTGTATAATAGGCACTCTATTCCAGTGAAAATTTGGTACTCAACACGGAATCGGCAAATAAGGGCTATTAAAAGGGACTAATTCACAGCGTATTCAACGTAAAAGCGAACTGGAGTTCCGTCAGGCGTTGTTTGCTTTCGGTAGTAATAATTGTTGTACAGCACCGCGGGTTCATACTGTATATTAATATCTGTCACTTGCGACTCTGTACGGCGGTCAAACATCAAGTGTAAAAGTCGAAATTTAATACTTCTGCTCTCCATCTGCTGTCTTCAGCTTCAACACCAGATTGATGCGCTAATGTTTCTATTGAAGGTTTGCATCCGTTCACTGACTTTGCTTATTACTAGAACATCCTATAAATTTTTGACAGAGCTCTCGACAATATGATTGACAATTATCGTAAGCTTCACTCATGGCCCTTTTTTCCTGACGCAGGAGTTGCTATTACATTTGGCCGGCCGTTGTGGCCGAGCGGTTCTAGGCGCTTCAGTCTGGAACCACACGACCGCTACGGTCGCAGGTTCGAATCCTACCTCGGGCACGGATGTGTGTGATGTCCTTAGGTTAGTTAGGTTTAAGTAGTTCTAAGTTCTAGGGGACTGATGACCTCAGAAGTTAAGTTCCATAGTGCTCAGAGCCATTTGAACCATTTGTTTTGCTATTACATTTTATATACCAACATTCCTGCGATCTCATTTGGAGAGAGACTGTAGTAGTCTCTGTTTTCGCAATACTCTCCGAATGGCACCATTAAACAAAGACGAATCTTTGTCGGCTTTTGTTACCTTATCTGGTACGTATATACATATAGTCCGCGGCTTATAACGTCTTTCAGCTTTAACTCAAGCATTCATAGTGTGTAGGATCCTTATTAAATGTACTTATTTAGCTTGTTAGTGACTGTTTATCAGCTCGACAAACTTTAATATTTTGATTGCGGGCCACGTAAACCTTGCTGTTTCTTAGAGTATTGGCCACTTTTATTTTAGCAGCTTTTTTCAGACTGTACTTAAATACAGATAACTGCATGATCTGCGAAAATGTCCGATGTTAGTGTTAATTTTGTCCGCGAGGTATTAATACACATCATGAACAGCTAGGAACACAACTCACTTCCCAGGGGTACAACCGAGAGTTACTTCTACATCTGTCGATCACTCTCCATCCAAGATGACTTCCTGCCTCCTCCCTACCAAAAGACCCTCAGTCTAATCACAAATTTCGTTTGATATCCCAACGATCGTACCTTTGATAATAAGCGTAGGTATTTTACTGAGACAAATGCCTTTCACAAATCGAGAAATGCTGCATCTAACTACCTGGCGTCTAACTCCGTGACTTTCAGTAAGTCACACGAGAAGCGTCCGAATTGTGTTTCACCTAAGCGCTGTCTTCAGAATTCGTGCTGGTTGGCATGGAAGACATCATTCTGTTCGAGACACCTCATTACTTTTTATCTCAAAATAAGATTCTACAACTGGATGCCAAGGATGCTGGACGGTAGTTTTGTGGATCACTTCTGCTACCATTCTTGAAGACGGATGTGACATGTGCTTTCTTTTAACTGGTAGGCACAGCTTTTTGTTCGAGGAATCTACGAAAGATCATAGTTAACAGAGAGGCCAATTCATCCACAAACTTCACGTATGGAATCTGATGGGGATTCCATCGGGCCCTGTGATTTTGTTCAGCGGGAACGATTTAAGCCACTAATACTGATATCTATTCCACTCACTTTTTCCGTGGCACGAGAAGTAAACTTTCCCCAACACTTAGGGGTTTTCCTCCGTAAAGGAATATTTGAAACCAGAGTTAAGCATTCGTACTGTTGCTTTGCTAATACCAGTTTCAGTTTTTGTCCCGTTCGTGAGTGAATGTCACTAACTTAGGTGCCACTAACAACCTTTTCATGCAATCTTTACTTACAGGTCAGTGGGCACATCATATCGATAAAAACTGACTGAGTCGTGTCAAATTTTATGGGGATATGATTGATCTCCGAACAGAGGACGTTTCATATCCACAATGCATCATAAAGATACTGACGAGTCTTACAGACACGTGGTTGTCAAGTACTAGGCACTTATGATCGCAGAGGGCAGAAATAGAACCTCGTTCAGGGATCTTTTACACATCACTCAGGTTGTATACCCTACTTAACGCAAACTTTCACGGACAATGACAGTGAGAAAGTCTACCGTTGATCTCCTGGCGATAGGACACATTTTTGTAATAGTTTTAGCTACCTGCAGAATATGATCAAACTGCCTACTTTTCCAAAACTTGCTTGAAGTGGTGATCCCCAGATTAACGATATTCGCGTGACATCATCGTACAAAATTCTGTCGGATGAGTAAATGACTTCCATTTAAATTTCTAAAACAGCTATGCCATTAACGAACATTTTGCTAGTCATATCACTAAGCAATTATGTAAAAATTTAAATAGGTAGAATATTCCCCGGCTATCTTAGAGACGTGTCGTTCGAGATCAGAGCTTGATAGTTCCAGGACGCCAGAAAACAAGTTTTGCCTAATTAACGTCCGTCGAAGCGCTGTTCGAACAAATTCCTCGTCATTTGCATCCGCCTCGGCGTCCAGAGATAACGCCTGATGGGAGTGAGGGTTTCTCGGGGCTACGCCGGACGCGGGTGATAGCGTCTAGGAGAGCGGTCCGAAACCAGTCTCCAGCGCGGTCCCCGTTTCCGCCGATAGGGAGCCAGCCTAACGAGCGTTCCGACGAGACGCGGTCGCTGTCAAGTCCACGGGGCTGTCCTTGTCCTCGCTACCTACGTACTGTGTTGCACAACATTTGATTAGAGCATAAAATATTTTAAAAAGCTCACCTGGCCACACTGGCTCGAAAAGGACTATCATTCGTTTGATACATCACAATCCGCTTTAGGGTAAATTCAGTTTGTCCAACATCGTTTCACCCTTGAAATGTCATACTGAAAGTCTACCAAATACGTATCTACGGCTGCCGTTATTTCTTCGGTACAATCAAAGAATTCTCCAGCCACAATTTTAAGTTTTTTAACTAGTAGTAACGTATGGAAGGCAATGGATGCCAAAATTGATAAAAAGTATATTTATTCCAACAACTCTTGCTTTAAATTCGTATTTTCCCGTTGCTAATAGACGTTTGTGTACATTATAATCATTGGGAAGACAAAATATGATCTTTTTCTTCCAATCAATGCTTCTTATGGTATTTGGTCCATGAGGCTTATACGATATACTCCAGTTGTCATTTTGTGAATTGCAAAGTAATCAGCTACTATTAGATTAAACACATGGTTCGTTTCATGGATCCATAGTTAATAGATTCTCGATGATACGCAACTTGTCACAAAAACAAGAACACCTATCTTGCCCCTAAACACATGCGTCAGATCCTAGAATGGTGTTTTGGAATGTGGATTGTGTTTTGTGGCTTGCTTCTTCTACTCATCAGACACCATCTGGTTTCCTCTTATGAGATCATGTGAAAAGTCTTCTGTAGTAGACAGCTGTCGAAACTGAAGATGGTAACAATTCTCGCTACCCATGACAGCGTTCAAATAACTCAGTGACTGCAATCCAAAAATGTAATAAGAAATATTTATTGACGTCTCAGTTATAGTTAAATGGTATTAATACTTTTAGATTTATATTTTATCGTGTGTCGGTCATTGTTCTACAGTAATGGTTCCCAGCGTATCTATCACTGTTACCCCTTAGTTTAATCAGATATTGACTAGTAGCCCGTCACCCCTCTCCCCCCTCACCGTCAACATTAGCGCCTAACTAACTTTAGGATGAAAAATAATGATTTTGAACATATTTTTTTAAATGTCGAAAGATAAAATATATTTAATTTTTTTAGTTGTTTTATTAAACCACAAACTAATGAGTCTATGAGACAGTTGGTGCTGGTTATTTCCAACGACGTTTTTTTTTTTTCTATAGAATAGTGAAACGATTCTCAGTGCATCGCGAATGCTACCTGCAACTCCGGAAAAGGAAGCTAGCTATCCACATTGGGGGCTATACACTTGTTACTCAACACGCTTCCTATGCACGACTTCTCTCCCTGACGACTCTGGTTTCATCCATACCCTTCACCCAATTTAGAAACAGTCAAGTTAAAAGCATATGCAATTCAAAGAATCCTCGAGTTTGTCAGATTTTACCTTGATGATCTGACCGATACAGCTATGGTATCAAGTCGCTTCTCAGAAGTCAGTGCTAATTAATTAATCCACGCAACGGAATTTAAGGAACGCAATAAGTTGTGGAGCAATGAGCACTTATGTTGAGTGTATCTCAGTTAACGTTCTATTAATTCTGCCTATGTTTATTGTGAAGGTACGAGATTTTCTTGGTATTTTCTAGTCATAGTTTTTGGAAATAAATCATTTCGTTGATTTAGGGTGAAATCTCGTACTAATTTTGAATATAAACTTATCAATTGAAGACGTGAAGTCTAAAAATGAGTCCGTGTATGTAAATGCTTTACTAACAGAAGATCTGTTCGTTTGTTTATCCGGAAAAATCGACCAGAACTTAGAAGTTTAATTATTATGTAAGATAGTTTATTAAGGAGCAAGTCTTGCCTCGTATGTTTTATTATTTTTGTCTGAGGTATTGCTCATGAGCTCCATGCCGTCCCAAGAACTTGGAAGCAGTACTTGGCTTCATGACGTGCAAAGTAACCGGAGGCAGCAAAGTATCTTCTGCACGAACCTGAGGGTCTAGGAGTACAGACAACCAGAAGATTACAATAATAATGTAAATACTGATTTATGGAAGCTCTTGTTTTTGTTTCGGAAGTCTGGAGTTTGTTAAAAACGAGATGTACCTGAAATCAATAACCTCAGATCACATTTTGTAATTAAAGGATAATAAAAGCATTCCTACAAACAACATTTGATGAGTCCTCGTTTTGGTAGAAATTGAATTCTTCTGCAGTCATAAGAAGAATTTCAACGAGTCGGGGGTTCACAGACTTCGCGGAGCTGAAGCCCAGTGACGAGATAATTTACAAGTTATCTGAAATTTCATATGTGGGTTTCATTTACTACTAAAGGAAAAACAAACAGTAAAATATGTTCATAATTTGTTCTGTAACTAGCATGTTAAATATTGAAGGAATTAAACATTCATTAAAAACAGTTCTGTATCAAGTAGTACATAGGCGATCAAATTAATGATTACATCTAACAGTTGGCAATACTCTGAGGCGAATGGGTGCAGTGTTTGATTACGCCGATCTCTTACCGTTGCTGCTGTATTGCAAAGTTAAACATCAAGTATGCAGTGATCGCAAGGCGAGAGAATGACTCTAAGTGAAGGCAAGCATATTATGGGACCAAGTAACCATAGAGGGTACGCTGCTTTCATAAAGTCAACGAGTTAACACTCCTAACCAGCACTACCATGCTTTTGTTGAAGTATGTTCTTACCAAAATCAGAGGTGCCTGGCTTCGAGTCGTAATAGCGTCATCTAAAGGGGGCGCTCCGTCTCTACTCAGAGCCTGGTATTTCAAGTTTCCTCTCTCCCCATCTACGAGGCTGAAGTGTTCTCTATCATCTCTGTAGTCTAAATCTGTCTTCTTTCGTCTCTAGCAGTAGGGTTTTCACTTCTGAATATCTATAAACGCAATGCCTCTTGGTATGGCGACTGTTTTCACGCACCTAAAATTTCCCGACCAGTCACCCAATTTTCCGCCAACACTGGCCAATAGTATACTTTTGAAAGTTTTTGACCCACCCTACAGGGCTTCCATAAAACTATTCTCCCAATCAATTGCATTACCGTCCCTATTAGTCTAAAAGTGGGACTCTGTACCTATGTCACATGCCACCTGTAATGCAAGATCGTGCTTTTCCCACTAGCGCGTTTCCCCACTGTGGGAAAACAAAAGGGAGAAAGATATCTTTCTCTCATGGCGTCGACTTGGTGGGCCACCAACCATGCAAGAACGTCAAACTCGGTCGTATTCTGGCTACGCTTTCTGAAGATGTTTTCTGTCATCGGAGCCTATGCCTTTACTAACCCAGAGATGCCAGCAGGAATTATCTGAAATATCTCAAAACACTAGTCAAGTTTTTCTCAGTAACCTGTGGACTCATGGTACGGCCTACAAGCTAGACAGGAGGAGAAGTTAGAGACTGCGTTGCCATGTATTGTCTCCAGCGCGTCACCTTTTGGTGGCTGCCCGGCCGTTCACACAAAACACCGATCGTCCACGCTCCTCTGGCCAAGAGTTCACTGTCCCAAGGCCAACCCTCATTGCAGCCCTTGGTCTCTCCCCTGACAGCATCTTGTTCGCCGTAACGCATCATTGCTACAGCATGCAGGAAATCCAGTCAGAGCATACACGGAGTCGACAAATTCGTGGGATATTCCTAATATCCTATCGGATCTCCTTCTGCCCGGCGTAGTGCAGCAGCTCCATGTGGCGTGGACTGAATAAGTCTTGCAAGTCCACTGCAGACATACTGAGCCATGTTGGTTCTGTAGCTGTCCATATTTGCGGAAGTGTTGCCGTGCGCAAGATATTGTGCTCGAACTGACTTTTCGATTACGTCCCGTAAATGTTCAATGGGATTCATGTCGAGCGATCTCGGTAGCCAAATCATTCTCTCAAATTGTCCAGAAAGTTCTTCAAACGAGTCGTGAACAATTGTGGTCCGATGACATGGTGTATTATTATCCATAAAAACTGTATCGTTGTTTGGGAACATGACGTCCATGAATTTTTGCAAATGGTCTCCAAGTAGCCGAACATAACCATTTCCAGCCAATGATCGGTTCGATAGACCAGAGAACCCAGTCCATTCCATGTAAACACAGCCCACACCACCAGCTTGCACATTCCATTTTTGACAAATAGAATCCGTTGCTCGAGGGGTCTGCCCCCCATTCGAACTCTACTATCAGCTCCTATCAGCTGAAATTGGAACTCATCTGACCAGATCACGGTGTTCTAGTCGTCTGGGTCTAACTGATTCGGCCACTTGCTCAGGAGAGGCGCTGCAGGCGGTGTCATGCTGATGGCAAAAGCACTCGTGTCGGTCATCTGCTGCCGTAGCCCATTAACGCCAGATTTCAACCCATTGTCCTAACGGATACTTTCGTCGTACGCCGCAAATTAATTTATGCAGTTATTTCACGCAGTGTTGCTTGTCTTTTAGCACTGACAAATCAGCGCATACAAACGCCGCTGCTCTTGTTCGTTAAGTGAAGGCTGTCGGCCACTGCGTTGTCCATGATGAGAGGATCCAGGTATATTCAATACCCCAACGACTTCCGAAATGGAATGTCCTGTGGTCTAGCTCTTAGGACTATACTGCGTTCAGTCAGTTAATTCTCGTCGTGTGGCCACAATCGTGTCGAAACGCTCTTCACATGATTCACCTGAGTACAAATGACTGCTCCGCAACTGCAATGTGCTTTTATATCTCGTGTATGCGATAGTACCACGTCTGTATATGTGGTTATCGCTATATCATGACTTTTGCCACCTCACTGTGAAAGCACAGTTATCATTGCCATTACAGTCACTGTCATATCCCTCATTTAAATTCCAAATGCAGTTGTCGAGTTTAGTTATTATTAACATGCCAATCGGTCTCATGATCTCTTACACAGATGAGACGTGATTAGCCGAAATATTTAGCTACCTATCACATTATACTTATTGTTGGTAAATGACTTAATTGATGGACTCCTTAGTTTTCAACTGACAGAAAGTGGAAGTGTTCAGGACGTCAGTTCTTTATGTCTGATCGCTGCCACTAGTTATAACTGTAAACAAACTATGCGTGTACTGAGTGGACTACGTGATGAGGGCTTTGTTCATGCATTCGTTTCACAAGCTGTGACCTGCAGCATATTATGACATGTGTTAATGCTAATATTTGAAAAAAGTTGTTGTTTTGATAAGTTACCTGACCAGTGTTACAGTCTTTTAAAGCAGTGATAGTAATAATGATGTAATAAATTCCATGATCCTTTTGTTTTTACCCCTCAGAAATTTCATTTTACCCTTCAGATGGTAATTATCCCCAGGTCGGAAACCGCTGTTCCATAGTGAAATAGAAAAAATTCACTTGAATTAAACTAATAAATTTACTGCAGATCCTTCAGCACTAAAATGCAGGACTACGTTCCAACAAAGACAAACGGCCAAAACTTTCGAAGAAGTCCGATGAAGCTTTCTATTTATCTCTAAGCGACAGGCTATAAATTTCCCTGAAATTATATACGTCCACTAAAATTATGCAAAATGTAGCGAGTCTGTCAACATTAATAAGACTGTTTCTGCGTATTTCTGGGGCAACTCACGATTCTGGTATCCACCTGCAGCAATAATAAAAGCGGCGATTATCTCAAAATTGGCCGTTTAAATTTGAGGCAGTATCATTAGGATAAGTGGCGACCGACACACAACCATAATAAGCTATTACCTGGTAAAGTTCACGATGAAGTCTTTTTTTCGCAGCATGCGTTCTGTCTTGCTAAAATCTCTCGTCAGAGAGAGAATACTGATGTAGTTCTGGATGAACCTTTCAGGAAAGAGATTCTTTGGAGGAGGCAGCAGCCTGCATAATTTCTGTCACAAACAGATACGCGCAACACTGTGACGATGAAGCCTCTTGTATAAAGTGTCTTGAAAATAGTAAAATACAATTAAATTTTATTTGCAAGGGTTTTAAGAGGTTCTGTACAAAATTATTAGCCTTAATTCATAATAAAGAAAGTGTAGTATGAATAGCCGAGTGGTGATCGTGGAAAGTTTTAAACATCTATAAAATGTAAAAGGCATGTTACGGAAAGATGCAGTGGTAGAAGATACGACGAGTTTATGTGCTTTCTGTTGACAATGTTGTAGAATTTTGAAATAGAACTGTATTAGAGTGATGACTTGCACGCTCTTTCGAATGCAGAGGAACAGATGTAGACTCTTTATAACGTTGGATGTACTGTCAGAAAACTAAAACATGGAAAAATATTGTAGTAGTTTTTAGGGCGATAGTTCCAACTATCAGGCAAATGAGCAGAGACTAATTTAAGATGGAGGACAATAGACTGAACCCTAACAATTTTCTAGAGGACATTGTAACAGTACAGAGTGAAGGACGTGAAGAGAGAGTAGGATGATTGAAAATCGGACAGCTATTCAAGAATTTGCCATGTGTGCTATGCGAGGAGATGAATGGGCCCATATGAAAAACGCCGAATAGAATACTACTACTGCATCAGATTATGAATACAGATTTCCATAAAATCTGCTTGAAGGATCACTTATGACTTGTACGAAGCACAACCATTAACTTCTGGTAAACCTTACATCCCGCAAGGTTTACCAGAAGATATGTCATCCGATCGTGAAAGCCTTCATACTATGATCACAACCATTAAGCAATACGTGAGGGACCAACATCTAAATCTATACTCCGCAAGCTCCTTTACGGTTATTGTGGTATCCCATTATTTCCCTTTTTCTGTATTTCATTCGCGAATAGTGCATGGCAGAACTAGTGTCGGTAAGCCTCTGCACGAACCTGATTTCACTGACTTATCCGATGTAGAAGTGAGTAATACGTTGCCCGATTTTTCTCGGAACATAAAAATGCCCCTCTTGTAGCTTGTCTGGTGAGCTTCCCCTCTACTCTCTCGCGCTTAGTAAACAAGCCCGTGATCAAACGAGCCGCTCCTCGTTGGATCTTCTCTATTTTCTTAATTAATAAAACCTGATAAAGATACAGATTGGTGATTAACATTAAAGAGTCGGTCGGACAAGTGTTTCTTAAGCCATTTCTTTCGTGGGTGTATTAGATTTCTTTAAGGTTCTTCCAAAGAATCCCAGCCTGGCATCTCCTTTTGCTACCACTAGTTTTATGTGATCATTCCACAGGCCATTCCTAGGTGTTTTACACTTGTTAATGATTCCAGTGATTTATCATCACTAGTGCAATTAAACGATGATGGATCGTTGTGTCTATTTACACCCAATACTTCACATTAATTTTTGTTCAGGGTCAACTAAGAGAGCTTGCAACACTCTTCGATGCTCTGCTGGTGTCCTGCATTTTCCTACCCTCTTCTGGCGTTGGAACCTTCCCACAGACACTAACATCGTGCACGATAATCCCAACAGAGCTTCCAATGCTATCCAGTGCATCATGTACACAGGGTGTCCCAGAAATGTTACGAAAAACTTCTAGGGAATGTACATGGTGTGTTGAGGAGCAAATCGAGGTTAGAAATCCCTGTCCGGAAACGTGAACCAACGACGCTACAGAGGTCGAGGCTACAGTTGCCAGCGCCTGCCACTGGGCTACCCCTTCAGCAGGAAACGTGACTTGTACACTGACGGACCGTAGTCGGAATGTCTTGCAATATTTGTTTGTTATTCAGTGGTCGCGGCTGATTGCCACAATCGCAAGTGGAGAAGATGGTTAGCTGCTGTGTAGAAAGACCATGTCTCCTATGAATGTGATGCTCTGTTGTCCCAATGAAGACGGTTTCAGACAATGGTTTCCATCTGCAGTTTATTTTTCTCCTGGAAGCCTTTAAAATCTTCAACGTTTTTCGGTATACAGGAGAAAAACAAAGTGCACATGGAAACCTATGTCCTAAACCACCACCAACCAACGCAACAAACTATCGCGTTCATAGAAGACAAGGCCCTTCTATGCAGCAGCTAGCTCTATCTTCTCTATTGCCGATCGCGGCATTCAGTCGCGACACCGAATAACAAACAACATTGCAAGACGTTCCGGCTGTGATCCATCCGCGTACAAATTCGTCGGCTGCCAAAGAGATGGCCTTGTGGCAGGCGCCAGCGCCTCTAACTTCGACGCACTGCAGCGTCGCTGGATGACGTTTCCACACATGGGTTCCTACCCTCGATTTGTTCCTCACCCTTCAGAATCCCTCGAGGGTTGTCGCAACATTTCTGGGGCATGCTTTTCCAAAAATATTCATCCAAATTCACAAGACTATATCTTGCACATGAATGAAAATATAAAATTAGTATTAAGTGTTGAAACTAAAAATTCGCCTTGACTCCAGTTGCAAGTTGCCGTTTCATATGGTTGCTCTTAGGGGTCTCCCTGTTGCAGCTAGCTAGCTCGTTCACTCTTCCTGTTACAGGAATAATGTACCTGGATATATTGGAGATCTAGCTTCTTCCACAATTGCAAGAAAATTCTAAAGATTTCTTTTCTCAGCTAGATGGAGTACCATTACACTGGCACCTGCGGGTAAAAGTATTTTTTAACAATGAACTCTCTAAGTGATGGCTCTGCCATAAGACGCATGTGGATCTCCCATTTCTCCGTTGGCCTTCAACGTCACCTGCTCTCACGTCTATGATTTTTTTGATTATTTTTTCTCATTGGTCTATGAAAGAGTGTGTCCACGTGCCTCCACTTCCTACAGCTTTGGGTGAATTGTGACGTCGCATGAGAACAGCAATCAATGTAGGAACTCAAGACATCATCGGAAAAAGTATGGGACGAGTTTGGCTATCATATAGTTATTTGTCGTATGTCCAGTAGATTGAAAATTTGTGAAAGGTAAATGGGTATAAGACGTACCCTTGCAAACTTGGATGTTCTTTTGAAAATAAAATCTTTCGAGTTATAAGCGCAAGTAAATATTTACGTTAAATTTCTATCTTATTTCGTGTTGCAGATTCATTCTTGTGAACCTGAATAATTAGTTTTCAAACAAGCTTTATACTGTAAACAATAACAGACGTGTAACACTCACGTGTAACCCCCCCCCCCTCCCCGACGTTACCTTAACATCTGTCAATTTCGTCCCGTTAAGTACGATCAGTTGCGTGTTACACGCAAACAATTGCTGAATCCTAACGCAAATATGGAATGAAATGGTAGTGCTTTTAAAATCGTTAGTCAGTTTGGCAACTTAAAAGTCCAAACAAGTTTGTGATTTAGTGGACTAAAGTGTAGTATGTAGTTATAATTTATCATATTTTAAATACGGTACGATACTCGTGGTTACGTGTATGCGGGGAGACTCCCTTACTGCCTGTACCGAATGTATCCTTAGGATCGGCTTGCTGAAAAAACTGGCAATACCTATCGTACCTTCAAATAAGTTCATTAGTCTACAGTAGTTTAAAAAAATGTTATCTAGCGCCGAAATGACCCTTCTAGTCCAAAACCTCGTAAGCACAAGTTGCACGACAAAGGCTCTCATGTTGGGAAAAAACATTCAGAACGTCCAGGGTTCCCTTTGTCACCTACTAAGGAACAAAGAAAGATAAGTTATTATGCCATGTATCCGGGCAAATAGAAATTCAAGTCACTATTCTTGCAGCCGTGGAATAAAAAGTCTGTATGAGACATATTACACGACAGTAGGTGTCGACTTCGTTATCTCCTTTCAGCCCGAAAGAGACTATAGATGTAGAACAGCCTTTTGTTGGAGATATAAACTGCTTCGCCAATGCATACATTTTCCATGCAACTCAGGCAAAATCCGAACGAGTATTTCCCATCACAAACGGAATCCTTCACCCGTAAAAGGATTTACCAGTGTTTCTCGCCTTACGATCGCTTTAGTATTCCACACTAGAGGCGAGCGTTATTTGACCACAAGTATTCTGTTTCAGGTGACAAAAAACTACTGCCGTATAATTTTTTACACTTTATGTTGTCTTATGTTATATGAAGAAATAAAATCTCTGAAGTTTACTGATGATATAATGCGGTCAGAGCCGGCAAAGGACTTGGAGGAACAGATGAGCGGAATGAAAAATGGCATGGGAAGAAGTTATAAGACGAGCATGAATAAAAATAAAACAAGGGTAACGAAATGTAGTCGAATTAAGTAAGGTGATGCTGAAGGAATCAGATGATGTAATCGAATGGGGAAAAAATAATTAATTTGTGCCACATTGTGAATACAAGAAGAGTTCGGTTGGTAGCAAATGTCCCGGGGCATTAAGTGAGTTTGGTGGTGGTGGGTAGTGTTTAACGTCCCGTCGACAACGAGGTCATTAGAGACGGAGCGCAAGCTCGGGTTAGGGAAGGAAATCGGCCGTGCCCTTTCAAAGGAACCATCCCGGCATTTGCCTGAAACGATTTAGGAAAATCACGGAAAACCTAAATCAGGATGGCCGGAGACGGGATTGAACCGTCGTCCTACCGAATGCGAGTCCAGTGTGCTAACCTCTGCGCCACCTCGCTCGGTAAGTGAGTTTGATAACTGAAGGAAGTGTGGCGAGTAAAATCTTTAGAGGCAGGCCAAGACTTTAGTACAGAAGGCAGATTTACGCTGATGTATGTTGCGCTATTTAAGGACAGATGAAGAGGCTTGCACAGTATAGTGTGGAATGCTAAACCAAATCTTTCTTCGGGCTGAAGACCACAACAACATATATGACAAGCGTTTCATTTCTACGAAATTTATACATTTTGTGTATGTAGAGCACTGGCTATGGCGTCTCAATTTGTTGCTTCTCCCCTGGTAATTCACAGTTACAAAGTGTGGAGCCACCGCCAGACACCACACTTGCTAGGTGGTAGCCTTTAAATCGGCCGCGGTCAGTTAGTATACGTCGGACCCGCGTGTCGCCACTAACAGTGACTCGCCCCAGTTGTACAGCCGACTTTGCTAGCAATGATTAACTGACTAAATACGCTCTCATTTGCAGAGACGACAGTTTAGCATAGCCTTCAGCTACGTCATTTGCTACGACCTAGCAAGGCGCCATATTCAGTAATTAGAATGAATTCTGAACAGACAATATTGTGAATCATGTACCGTCCGCTTTCTGAATTATAATTCCTTGTCATGTTCCAGACCTCACGTCAGTATAGTTCTTCCCTCCTCACGCCAGCCTGCGTGAGCTGAAACGCGTGCATTTCGGCCTCCTCTAGTAACACGGTGTTGGATCTTCTGCCAACACTACAATCGATATTGTTATTGTACTGAAAAAGAAATCCAGGACCTCTAAGAACCACCAGGATATCAGAAAACGTCGAGGAAATAAAGGCTGGCGATTCTGAATTCGCCCAAACATGCAGCTGCTCTCGCAATTTCCGATCGCACAATGAAACGAATTTTTCCTGACGATATGAAATTTCATCCACACAAACTAGTAATGGTGCACACACTTAATCCACACGATCTCTTTATTTTTTTTTCATGCAAAACCTGCCTCATGATCCTCTAGTCTTCTTCACGGCGAGGCACATTTTCATTTGTCTGGATTCGAGAATAAATAAAGCATGCAATTTTGGAGTGACACGAGCCCCCGAGAACTATAGGAGTCTCCCCTGCATATAGAAGTGTGACTGTTGCCGTGTATTTTCCAGAACTAGCATTATTTACCCATGGTTTTTCTAAGACAACGATAGGGCAGTTACGATCACTTCAGAACATTATGTCCAGATGATTGAAGAGATTTTTCTTCCAGAACTTAAAGAAATGGCGGCACACACGTCAATGTCCCTCTCGCGCGATCGCTTCCTCGACCGTCTCATCTCTGTGAGAGGCGACCTTTATTGGCCAGCAGGCACGCTACATTTAGCCCCCTCCGACGTTTACTTATGGGAAACGGTTCTAGGCGCGTCTGGAACCGCGCGACCACTACGGTCGCAGGTTCGAATCCTGCCTCGGCCGTGGATGTCCTTAGGTTAATTAGGTTTAGAAGCAGTTCTAAGTTCTACGGGACTGATGACCTCAGATGTTAAGTCCCATAGTGCTCAGAGCCATTTGAACCATTTGAACTTATGAGAAGATATCCTTGGTGTATACCAACGGTCCATGGACCATGGGTGAGCTGCCGAACAGTATTACGTCTGCCATTGCCAACATAGACAGAGACGTGCTGGACAAAGCGGACAGAAACGTACGATTTCGAGTCTTCCTGTGAATTAAGCAGAGTGAAACAAAACTTTAAGTGTACCACTATGTAAAGAAAAGAGAGTTAAACTAATATCTCCAATACTTTCTGTTATATGATTTTTTTTTAAACAAGGAAGTTACCGCGCCGCACCCTGTGTTTGCGTGGATAAAGTCCTCTATGAATTTTCACTGCTTACAGTATATGATGATAGAGAACAACATTAATTTCAGTAAAGGATCAATCGGTTCTATATTCTGTGAACTTCCCTTATCACCCATTGGGAGATCAGTCCATTGTTCTCCTAAGGATTACCCAATTCTAGTTGGAGATTTACAAGCCTGTGTGAATATTTGCGCTTCACATCAAACAAGACAGGTAATATTTACTCAAGAGTTTTGCTGTTCATGTTATCAAGAATAAAATTAACCAAGGTCACATCATAACTTCGATGTATTGTGCGTCTTAGTAACTGAAGATCATATTTTTCTAATCTTTGAAAGAACTAAAACTGTACGAAAATTGAAGCTTTTTATTTTGCTTTGTTGAGAAACGTATTGAGACTTAATTTCGGTGAATAAAAGATAAAGTAGGTTATGATCCAGAATGAATATTACATTGTTGTATTGGGCCACTGGAAGTACTGATCATTCCGACAAGAAGTATATCTTTCATAGCGTGCAGGATAAAAGAATAACTCAGTCACTTAATGTGTTTTGACATGAGCCACAATGAGATGACAGTTCGTTTACAAAAGAAATGCCTTCCCTTGCCTGTTAATAAATGCGAGCGTCGTCAGGCTGACTTTCTGCACCATCCCAGATCCTGCGTTCAGTGAACTCGGCCGCCCTTCACTGTTTATATGCCCACAGCTGGGAAAATAAACGGTCATTACGAGGCACACAGGAAGTGGTCAAGGCTTAAATTACGCTGCTCGACTGTTACCGGCACTTAGATAGGTACGCGCGCCGAAGCCGAGCACGTGTGGGTCTAATCAGCCAGCCGGAAAAAGCAAAAAGACGATAACGTGATTGTACACAGAGCTCTGTAATCACATTACGGTCCATTGCTCAGGGCAGTTCGGCGAATAATGCAGCAAGTCTGGGCGGTATTTTCCGTAGTGACTCACACGGCGGGTGGCGGAGGAAGTTCAAGAGAGCAATGGACGACAGCTGTGCAGGCGCAGGGTGTGCGCTTTGAGACGCGACTTAGATATGCTGCAATGACTGGGATCCCAGTGTTTACCTACTCAGCCTATTATCGAAGGGAAATGAAGACAAAACAGGACAGAATGAAGAAATGAAGTAGTCATAAGTGTAACTGGAGGAAAGTTTAGTGGCTGCCATCGATACATTCTGTGACTCGGCTGTTACTAATCAGTGTTTCAAAATTAGCTTACAGACGTCTTAGACTAAACCCAGTAATTACAGTATAGTGCTATTGGATTTGAACTGTATAGAACATTCCAAAATTGATTTCGCAACTTAGATCATTGTTCACTGATAAATGTAGAAGAACGAACTCTCTTCACTTGTAGCAACACAAATGCGTTTCTTTGGGCATATGGATGTAACTGATCCTGAGTTTAATGATGCTACCTTAAGAAATGTCAGATCCCTTAATCGAGCAGGTAGGATAGAAAATTTCAAAAGGGAAATGGATAGGTCAAAGTTAGATATAGTAGGAATTAGTGAAGTTCGCTGGCAGGGGGAACAAGATTTTTGGTCAGGCGAATACAGTGTTATAAATACAAAATCAAATAGGGGTAACGCAGGAGTAGATTTAATAATGAATAAAAAAATAGGAGTGCGGGTAAGAAATTTAGGAACCAAGTATTAAATTGTAAGACATTTCCAGGGGCAGATGTGGACTCTGACCACAATCTATTGGTTATGAACTGTAGATTTAATCTGAAGAAACTGGAAAAAGGTGTGAATTTAAGTAGATGGGACCTGGATAAACTGAAAGAACCAGAGGTTGTACAGAGTTTCAGGGAGAGCATAAGGGAACAATTGACAGCAATGGGGGAAAGAAGTACAGTAGAAGAAGAATGGGTAGCTCTGAGGGATGAAGTAGTGAAGGCAGCAGAGGATCAAGTATGTAAAAAAACGAGGGCTAGTAGAACTCCTTGGGTAACAGAAGAAATATTGAATTTAATTGATGAAAGGAGAACACATAAAAATGCAGTAAATGAAGCAGGCAAAAAGCAATACAAACGTCTCAAAAATGAGATCGACGGGAAGTGCAAAATGTCTAAGCAGGGATGGCTAGAGGACAAATGTAAGGATGTAGAGGCTTATATCACTAGGGGTAAGATAGATACTGCCTACAGGAAAATTAAAGAGGCCTTTGAAGAAAAGAGAACCACATGTATGAATATCAAGAGCTCAGATGGAAACCCAGTTCTAACCAAAGAAGGGATAGCAGAAAGGTGGAACGAGTATATAGAGGGTCTATACAAGGGCGATGTACTTGAGGACAATATTATGGAAATGGAAGAGAATGTAGATGAAGATGAAACGGGAGATACGATACTGCGTGAAGAGTTTGACAGAGCACTGAAAGACCTAAGTCGAAACAAGGTCCCGGGAGTAGACAACATTCCATTCGAACTACTGACAGCCTTGGGAGAGCCAGTCCTGACAAAACTCTACCATCTGGTGAGCAAGATGTATGAGACAGGCGAAATCCTCTGACACCAAGAAGAATATAATAATTCCAATCCCAAAGAAAGCAGGTGTTGACAGATGTGAAAATTACCGAACTATCAGTTTAATAAGTCACAGCTGCAAAATACTAACACGAATTCTTTATAGACGAATGGAAAAACTGGTAGAAGCCTACCTCGGGGAAGATCAGTTTGGATTCCGTAGAAATATTGGAACACGTGAGGCAATACTGACCTTACGACTTATCTTAGAAGAAAGATTAAGGAAAGGCAAACCTACGTTTCTAGCATTTGTAGACTTAGAGAAAGCTTTTGACAATTCTAAAGGTGGCAAGGGTAAAATACAGGCAGCGAAAGGCTATTTACAATTTGCACAGAAACCAGATGGCAGTTATAAGAGTCGAGGGCATGAAAGGGAGGCAGTGGTTGGGACGGGAGAGAGACAGGGTTGTAGCCTTTCTCCAATGTTATTCAATCTGTATATTGAGCAAGCAGTAAAGGAAACAAAAGAAAAATTCGGAGTAGGTATTAAAACCCATGGAGAAGAAATAAAAACTTTGAGGTTCGCCGATGACATTGTAATACTGTCAGCGACAGCAAAGGACTTGGAAGAGCAGTTGAACGGAATGGACAGTGTCTTGAAAAGAGGATATAAGATGAACATCAACAAAAGCAAAACGAGGATCATGGAATGTAGTCGAATTAAGTCGGGTGATGCTGAGGGAATTAGATTAGGAAATGAGACACTTAAAGTAGTAAAGGAGTTTTGCTATTTGGGGAGCAAAATAACTGATGATGGTCGAAGTAGAGAAGATATAAAATGTAGACTGGCAATGGCAAGGAAAGCGTTTCTGAAGAAGATAAATTTGTTAACATCGAGCATAGATTTAAGTGTCAGGAAGTCGTTTCTGAAAGTATTTGTATGGAGTGTAGCCATGTATGGAAGTGAAACATGGACGATAAGTAGTTTGGACAGGAAGAGAATAGAAGCTTTCGAAACGTAGTGCTACAGAAGAATGCTGAAGATTAGATGGGTAGATCACATAACTAATGAGGAGGTATTGAATAGAATTGGGGAGGAGTCTGTGGTACAACTTGACTAGAAGAAGGGACCGCTTGGTAGAACATGTTCTGTGGCATCAAGGGATCACAAATTTAGCATTGGAGGGCAGCGTGGAGGGTAAAAATCGTAGAGGGAGACCAAGAAATGAATACACTAAGCAGATTCAGAAGGATGTAGGTTGCAGTAGGTACTGGGAGATGAAGGAACTTGCACAGGGTAGGGTAGCATGGAGAGCTGCATCAAACCAGTCTCAGGACTGAAGATCACAACAACAACACCTTAAGAAACAATGGGATGTGAGCTGTATATCGAAATCATATTAAACACGTTAGTGTAGAGAAACTTTTGAATAAAAGGCGAGAAAAACAACCTTCTCAAACGTAAACAACAATTTCATTCAGATAGTTACTATTGATGTGAACTGGATTCTGTTTCATCTGGAATAAACAATTGAGTTCTCAAAAGTGCATCACTTTATTTCCAGCGTTCACCATAATTTCTTTGAAGCATCTCACTGCAACTGCGAGGCCCTCGTTCAACATTTCACCACGAACGACTACAGGAAATATAAAAAGGAGAATAAATGGGAAAAAAAATCACATGGAGCTTGATGAAGAGACCGTTTTATGATTTGATAAGAATAAAATTTTGCTTAAGACTGTGGCATTTTTAGATGAATCGTCTTCTTTTGTATGTGGATTCAACAATGTCTGAATCAGAGGTTCAAGTGGTCAACAAATCGACAGTCTATACGAGAAATGGGGTATGATACCACGAAAGTCATTGATTGACAGCATTATTAAAAGCATAGATAATGTTACAAATTATCTTGATACGTTGGAGCTGCATTTGATACATTTAGCTGTCCATCAAACGAAAATATCTTTTCAGCTGCAAGTGGCAACACCAGCACTTCATTGTTGCTGTGAAAGTGAGACGTACTCTAAACTACAGTCTCCATGAACGTTGGTAGAGAAGAAGTGGTCTAGTTTCCTGTTCCATCCCCAAAATACCCAAAGCTTACAGCCTGAACTCCTGCCAACGAGATCGACGATCTGAACACTCTGAGTGCTAAGATTAACAAGCACTTGTCTCTATTTTATAAGATGTGTGTGTTTTGTAGTATCTTTGGAATCGATAAGTTTCGAGAGTGCCTTCTACTTTTGCGCGGCGTCAGCCCGTGAGTATTGTTGGCAGATGTTTATTTTAGTTCAAACAATACAGATATTTGTGTGTTCACGCGGCGTGGTCTGTCAGGGAAGGTTCAAAACTTTGTGTCTAGGTTGGTCCGATTATTGTTCATCGTGTAAATTTGTGTATTTTGAAGGTGGATAATAAAGAACACGGGTAAAATAGTGAAATTCTATCTCGCATCGCATGAAGAGGGAATGATAAACTGGAAAAGTAATATGAAGGAGCATCAACAGCCTAGCCTACAAGACGCAGAAGTATGCAAATAAAAAGGTTGTGTTACATGTCACTTGTGAGCTGTTCGGACTCTTTCACGAATAGCGTGACGGAAACCAGCACCGTGCAGACTAAAACTGTCCAGGATGATATCCGAGGACATCGCATCCTGACGTGTATGGTGCTAAAGAAATGAACATATTGTTTGTGCCAATGTGGCGGAAAAATGTAAGACATGATCCTTGTTAGTGAGCTCTAATTACAATGATGAAATGTGATTATTTATTAAGATGGTCCTATGTAGCACCTTATTCTAATTACTGAATGTCGTTAGTTGGCAATAATTAAAAAAAACTATATTAGCATCACTAAAAGAATGGCATATGGTAGAAAGAAATTAAATGCTGCCTTCTCTGTCTACGCAGAGTATGTTTTGTAGCTGAAGAGCCTACGACCATAAATTATATCAGTATAAATAACGCCACCTTCATAGTAAAACAATAAATATTAAGTGCAGATCAAATTTTGTTGTCCTTGCAGACATCGGCTACTTACACACGATACAAGTTGCAACTTGGTATAAGCAAACTTCTAGCGCGTGCAAATGTTCATGTTAACATGATCAATACCAACAGTAACACCTTTTTTTGCGTTACACCTGCTCTGAGATAGGAGCAGTTAACTTTTGTACTTACCTTTAGCAGACAATGTCTCCAGATACGATGAACTCTCATTCACATCGCTTCATTCTCAACGATGTTATTTAAGGCAAAGATGAATGTAACTATCCTCATTGTCAAAGATTAGACTAGATGAATCTTTTATGCTTGCAATTACGTTTCTGGGATAATTGCATCTCTCGTAATATAAACACTGAAATGTCTTACGAGGAAGCATGTGGATCTGCACTAGTCTTTTCTATTTTCAACGCGCGTTTTGTGTCCTTGTAAGCGCCAAATGGCTTGAGTTAGTCAGATATATTTAACCGTATTTTCATTGTCGTAAGCTTGGACTCAATTGTTGACCATGTAGTTTTTCCCATGAGCTTTACAATAAGGAATTACTTGTAATCGATTGCATGCGACAGCGTGCGTAGCAATATGTTACAAAACACCACGCATAAAAACGAGATTCTCCGCTTCTCATACATCTGGTTCTATTCGTGGTAAAAAGGATGGGTAAAGTGTTTTGGACAGCCCTTGTGCTAGGGACTATTCGTCTGCTCAACAGAAGGATCGTCTTAGTATCACTATCCTACATTGTAAGTGCAGGATATTTATACTATAAGTATAAAAGTTACACAATTCCTCCTGCTTAGGCAATGGAGCAAATCCGCTGGTCCTTTTTGCGTTTGGTGTGGTCTACATTGGGCTTAATGGGACTTATGGAGGCACCATTAGTTCAAGGACGGTTCTTTGGAAAACACCAAGAAAAAGGTGTTTTACTATATGTACTATGTATAAGGACATTGTTTTTGCACAAGGTGCTTTATGATTTTAGATATTTTAACGATGACAAACATTTGAGAATGTTTCTTGGCGTGAGATTCTGTGTAAAGTGAACACGTTTTACAACAAAAAGTTTGTTAAGAGCTGAAGATGGCAGCAAAGTCTTTTGAAACCGGTTGTCTTAAATAAAGAAATATTTTATGCGATCGTGGCTGTTGAATTGTTTTTAGCTCTTACAACAGATTGCCTGCCCTTCAGTACTCTCAAAACAAGAAAATTCAGTTATTTCAGATAAATTTCTCTAACTTTTTACTGCCGGCACTATCCGAAGTCATTTTAGCAAGAAGGGCTGCTTGGCTGTCGTATTCCAGCTAAAGATTCCTTTACGTTTTGTAAGTATCACATCAGAAAGAGTTCATTTAAGACAGCAAAATGAAATCTGTTTGAATCTGATTCGTAATCTATTATTAAATTTTGCCGGCCGCGGTGGCCGAGCGATTCTAGGCGCTACAGTCTGGAACCGTGCGACCGCTACGGTCGCAGGTTCGAATCCTGCCTCGGGCATTGATATGTGTGAGCCCTTAGGTTAGTTGGATTTAAGTGGTTCTAAGTTCTAGGGGACTGATGACCTCAGAAGTTAAGTCCCATAGTGTTCAGAGCCATTTGAACCATTTTTATTATTCGATTTTGTAATGTTATGAATCGCTTAATCGTATATTTTTCAACAGTTGTCACGAGTTGCACTTCGTTTGTAGACGTAAGAATCAATATTCTTCTATTTCGTATGAATCTACTAAATATTGACTAGTATATATCAGGGTTAGAGTGTTTTTTAATTATTTATCTCTGCAACAATTACTTATAATATCTAGTTTACATTATAATTCATTTTCTTCGAAACAAATCAATTTAAAAATAATATTTCAACGATTTCCGCCATTTACATCACGACCGAAATGTTGTTCTTCCCAAAATTGGTTTATCTGTGTTCGCACTCCCGTTGTAATTGAATCCGGCGACATACAGCTGCAATATCGCGCACACAAGATATAAAAGGGCAGTTCATTTGTACTCAAGTGATTCATGTAAAAATGTTTCCGACTTGATTAAGTCCGCAGTCGGAAGGAGCTAGACGTATGGGACAGTCCATTTGGGAAATCGTTAGGGAATTCAGTATATTGTGATCCAAAGTGTCAAGTGTGTGTCGAGAATACCAAATTTCAGGCAATACCTCTCGCTATGGACTACGCAGTGGCTGACGGCCTTCACTTAACGACCGAGAGCAGCGGCGTATGCGTAGCGTTGTCAGTGCTAACAGACAAGCAACACTGCGTGAAATAACCGCAGAAATGAGTGTGGGACGTACGAAGAACATATCAGTTAGCACAATGCGGCGAAATTTGACGTTAAGGGGATATGGCAGCAGAAGACCCGAACAAATGCCTCTGCTAAGAGCACGACCCAAGTTGTCGAAAGTGCACTGTGCAAGCTGGTGCTAACTGCATAATTGTGTGGGCAGTGTTTACATTGAACGGGCGGGGTCCTCTGGTCCAACTGAATCGGTAATTGACTGGAAATGGGTATGTTCGGCTGCTTGGAGACCATCTGCAGCTATTCATGGACTTCATATTCTCTGACAGCAATATCATACCAATGTGCCGCAACAGTTCGCAGTTGGTTTTAATAACATTCTGGACATTTCGAGCGAATGATTGGCCACGCACATTGTCCATCCTTATCGAGAGGTCGTTCTGTGCACAAAATCCTACACCGGGAACACATTCGCAATTACTGACGGCTCAGTACTTCTGTAGGTGACTTCAACGACTTGTTGAGTCTATGCCACGTCGAGCTGCTGTCCTAGGAGGTATGCCATGACGTTTGTTGCCTCGTTGTACTGAACTTACGAGTGTTCAGAAGCAACGACGGGTATTTCAAATTACTGTTACGGCGACGGTCTTTGTGGTGGCGGTTTCATGTCACTTTACTCCGTCTACTGTATAATATTTTAGAATGTAATTTCGTGGCACAAGGGTAATTACATCATCAAAGCGGTGAAGGCAAACGAACTGTCCACACATTCTCTGCTCCCAACCACAAAAAACAAGTATCCGATGAGACCATCGCCTCCAACAAAAGGTAATAACTAACGTCGCACGTCTCCTGTACCTCAGAGTGATGATATACAGGTGGGAATACCAGCTTGAAGGGCGATCCATACGTAAAGAGTATCTGGAGGGAAGAAATTGTGCACAACAAGATGGCACATGTTTGATTCATCTGATTCTCCTACATTCGTGTGCGAGCATCAAATGTGTTCCGCAATGGAGTCAGTGAAATTGGCCTCTAGTTCTGCGCAAGTATCTTGACATTGATGTTAGAAATTTGAACGTCTTGCAGCTTTTCGAATCGTAAGGGTTACTTCATTTTCACCTCATTTCGTCAAGAAACTAACTGATAAAACAGGAATATATTGGGTTGGTGCATATGTTCGAAGCGTTCTTCCATAACTTTAATAAACAAAACGATTAAGCGCTACGGAGACTTAGTCATACTTCACTATTTAGGAAGTCTGCCAGCGCTGTGGTAAGTTTCCGATTCCGTGACTGTAGAAATCAAGAATGCGTCGCAGCATGTTAGGAGTGCATCTTCATGCAGAAAGAAGTCCCTTAATTAATTTAATTTGTGGTAAGGTCTTATGGGACCATATGGCTGAGGTCATCCGTCCCTAAGCTTACACACCACTTAATCTAACTTAAACTAACTTAACGCTAAGGGCAACACACACACCCATGTCCGAGGGAGGACTCGATCCTCTGGCGGGGGGAGGCGCGCGAACTGTTACAAGTCGCCCTAGGCCGCGCGTCTACCGCACGCGGAAAGAAGTTCCTTGAAGGCTGTTCTATAGAGAGCGGAAAAGATGGAAGTCATAGGGCGCAAGATTAGGTGAATAAGATGGGTGCGGAATGACCTATCAACCCAACTTCTGTATAATGTTTTTTGTCAGTTCGGCAGAACGCGGGATGGCGTTAGCGTGGGGTAGCATCAGTTCAGCCAGTCTTCCTGGTCTTTGTACCTGGAATGTGTCTGCAAGACATCTCAGTTGAGGACAACGTCAGAAGACATGGGTACACCTCGGGGAACCATATCGTTACCTTTTGTGAACGCGCACAGATCTTTGTACGGTGAGTTTCTGCTTTGTTTACGCTCAGCCATTCCTTTCTTCTCCTTCTGTTAGCATAAAGACACAATTTCTCGTCACAAGTAACGATACAGGATAGGAATGGTCGGTGTTGTTCACGAGCCAATTGATGACGAACAAGCAGAGATGCACGTTTGGCCGCCCGCTAATTTTTGCGATATTGGCTTAGAGCATGTCATACCCAAACACCTGATTTTTGAACATTTCCCACTGCATGCAAATGTTGCACGGTGGTGGAGGGATCACAGTTCATTACATTTGTCAGTTCTCGTGTACAATGACGTGGATCATAGCGGATTAAGGCGTTTAAGCTTTCTTCATGAATCCCCGAGGGTCTTCCTGAATGTGAATAGTCACTTATGTCAAAACAATCCTCCTTAAAACGATAAAACCATTTTTCGCCGTGCTCTGTCCAATGACATTATCCCCACACGCGTCGCAAATGTTTATTGCTGCCTGCGCTGCTGTCAGTCCTCTATTGAACTCAAAAGGAAGAATGTGTTGAAAATGTTCTGATTTTTCCACTAGGCACGCTATTTTGTAGCTCCACACACTATCTCCAAATGACCTTCCTGAGGGTGTTCTTGCTTGTTCTTAGATGACTTCATCGCACACCACACTGAGTATTCACACTTCCACTATTTCTTAGCAGCGGAGCCACACTCTCGGCTTAGCATACGGATGCCCTACAAACCTTCGCAAGCCACTCACCCAGCGTCTATATCCAAGTGCTAGAAAATTTCACTACTCGTCGCAGAGGGAGTTAATGCTTAGCCAACTGTGTAGTGAACCTAGCTGGCGACTCTGAATTCTGCTGTGGAATTCTTCCACATCTGATAACCAAGAATTTTTTTTTAATTTAGAAAGCAAAATCAGTACGACAGCTACCTCGTGTCGTGATTTATTTATTTCATCCCAGTGACAGGTTATTACTCTCCTCACCTCCTCCTCCTCCTCCTCCTCCTCTCTCTCTCTCTCTCTCTCTCTCTCTCTCTCTCTCTGCCTGTCTGTCTGTCTGTCTGTCTCTCTCTCTCAGTCGTATCTGCATTATTTGCGCTCTATCAAGGAACATGAGGTGACCCTCCATATTCCAGCAGCCCAGTACAACGACGCGGATAGCGGTGTTGACCACCTGTGTGCTATCGCGTATGACGCTAAAGCAGCATCACGACAGCCGACAGTACAATGCTAAGCACGGTGCTGACGCCGCCAGACCCGCGTTTACCCAGCAGCGCAGGGCCAATCAGCGCGGCCGGACTGCGGCCATCAGGAGCACGAGGCTCGCACAAGAAGCGCCGCCGCCGGAATGTCGGCTCCCTGAGACGCTGTCGCCGTCAGGACCAATTTTCCCCAATGGTCGTCCCGCCTGCGGTTGTCAGGAGGCTGCGACTGAAACCAGCCTTTACCGATAAGTACAGCCTCCAGCGGGCAGAATTGCAATGCCCTCGCGTGCCCCAGAGGCAATTTGTAGTGCGTAAGAAAGGGTTAGAGTGCTGCGGTACTTTTGATGAAGAAAGACGGCTGAGATGATGTAGGAATACAGTGCTCTCAAACCTTATTTTTCAAATTCATTCTGCTCTCACATCCCACTCATTAATGCTACATACGTTTTCTTATAGAGTTTTTATAGAGTTTGTATCCTCATGTTTACGAAACAAAAACTTCAATTTCAGAAGAGCAGCATCGAATTAAAAAAACACAACCTGTTGGTAGAAAGAGGTTTGTGAGAAAAGTAAAGAGGCCGATTTTTTTATACACCAAAGTTATTCGATTGCAGTCTTTGTCGGCGTATTCCACTGATGAATTCTTCTCGGGTTATCAGCCGAGTGGTGGCGTCGTCTTGTTCCTACGTTTCAACGAGTTTTGTGCCCATAATGTTCTGGCCAGACGATGATGGGTACGAAACTCATTGAAACGTTGCGACAAGACGACGCCACCACTCGGCTGATAAAAAAACAGCACTCCGTCTTCAAGCCACAAGTGGCCCATCGGGACCATCCGACCGCCGTCTCATCCTCAGCTGAGGATGCGGATAGGAGAGGCGTGTGGTCAGCACACCGTTCTCCCGGTCGTTATGATGGTTTTCTTTGACCGGAGCAGCTACTATTCGATACTCGGCTGATAACCCGAGAAGAATTAATCACCAAAGTTTTTAATTCTTTCAAACAACAATATCGTCCGCTTGAAAGCAGTTCCCTTTGGCAGCTACACACCGGCAGAGTCGTTGTTCCCAATCTTGATAGCAGCGCTGAAAGGCTTCAAATGGTAGGGCCATTCTTTTGTATGTTCTCCAGGGCCCAAAATGACGTCTTTTTCAATTTCGGAAAAATAAAAACGTCACAAGGACTCACATCAGGTGAAAAGGGGGGGCGGGCGAGGAGGTGGGGCTGTGGAACGACAGGAATGCCGTTTGAGGTCAAACATTACGTGATGGAAGTGGCCGTATGACATGGAGCGTTGTCATGATGCGGCATCCATTTCTCTGCAATGTCCGTTCTCACTCGATTCATCCTTTCTCTGAGTCTTTCAAGGATATCTTCCTAAAACACTTGGTTAAATGTTTGTCCTGGAGGAACAAGGTCTTTAAGCATGGCACCCCTACTATCAATAAAGATAATCAGTATTTTTCGGTCGAGGAAATGCCTCAGTGTGCCACTACGCACTTAGGCGCTTTGTTCAGGATCGTACTCAGAAATTCAGAATTCATCACCTGTCATCACACGACTGAACCATTCGTGGTCATTGGCAGTCCTCTCAAGATCAACGCACACGTTTCTTCGACTTCCTTCTGCTCAGTTGTGAGGTTTTCCGGCACAGTCTTCGCCAAAAACCTTTCACATGTGTAAATCTTCGGTCAAAATGTGATGTACAATGCAAGTGTTTAAGTTTAACTAATCTCCCTTCATCTTTATTGTTAAACCTCGTCCTGATCTCACACGAGCATGGACACGTTCGACGTTTCCGATGGTTTTCAAAGTTGAAGGTCGCCTTAAGGGAGCTTCATCTTCAACGAATTCTCGGCCTTCCAAAAACGATTTGTGCCAGCAGAAAACTTATGGTCTTGATAATGAATGTTTTAATTTTTCAGTGGTCACACTCGCGGGTTCCCCAAGTTTAACACACAACTTGATGGCGTAACATTGCTGTAAATTCCGCTGTTCCATTTGCGTAACACGCAACAAAAACACTTCATTGGCGTCCCTCTCAAAAATCACGCGTTGGCTGTACAGTGTTGAAAGTCGGACTAAGCATTTAAATAGATGAACACACCGGCCGACACGACTAGAACAACACAGCGATGCCAGATCAAATGGTTCAAATGGCTATGAGCACTATGGGACTTAATTTCTGAGGTCATCAGTCCCCTAGAACTTAGAACTACTTAAACCTAACTAACGTAAGGACATCACACACATCCATGCCCGAGGCAGGATTCGAACCCGCGACCGTAGCGGTCGCGCGGTTCCAGACTGTAGCTCATAGAACCGCTCGGCAACTCCGGCCGGCGATGTCAAATCTCTCGCGGTGCTGTCAGTCTCATTACTTTTCACAGACACCTCGTATGTCCACGGCCTACGAAGTGTGCATGGGCTAGAAGAAAAGAAGAATTGTGCCACTTTGGGAAAAACAGACAATGCACCACACTGGTGGATGGCCACAGTCTGCAGCAAGGGTCAGGGTTAAAGCTAAAACTTTAGTGTCTGACGGACATGTATCACTGTCGATGGTGACCACAGTTACCGGAGATGTAGGGGTGGACGGTTTGGTTGCTGTTATTCTACACCATTTTAACATGTCTTCCCACTGTTCCTTTAAAGCAAAATAAACGAAACTCCATATTCTACGTGCGCTTATCACAGCTTGCTTACGACACAAACGTAAGCTTAAGAAAGCGGTAAATATATTCAAAGGAAGGAAAAAAAGAAAAGAAAAAAAGAGAACAGTTTGCATGCAGTGGCTGACCGAAAGAGATTTTTTAACTTGTTGTAGCGTATCTTTACCAATCTGCTACGGGCGTCTATCGCGGCTTAATTTGAGACAATTAATTTCGGTGCAACTGATATCACTGGCGTCTGCGTTGTCATCGGAAGACAGTCCGAACCATATGTGAATCGGGTACTACCATCGTCGGTAGCTTTAGGGTATATGTTGGATGTTTCCCGAATCAGGGAGTAGTGTTATCAGTTAAAGCTTGCCACGCTTAGTGAAGACTTTTCGGGACTTCTGCAACTAACCTTTCGTCTTAGCACTGAGATGGCTGCCCACGAGGCCAAATAAACTCTTTTACTCATTACTTTGCACTATCAGATAACTACTTATTACTGAAATGTGTCAGCATCGAACAAAGATCGTTAATTGCTGCAAAGAGATAATTAACAGAGCTGCGATTTTCAAGGTCGAGGTCACAGTGACATGGCATATCAAATATCAGGCGGAAGCATTGTGTTCAATTAGGGTGGTAATGACTGATGGCTGACATGTCGTTATGGGAATAAAAATAATGAGACATTTCGTCAATGACTCCATATCGACTTCTACTGTTAATTTTTAGTTTATTTTCACACTCTTACGCAGTTCAGCCCTTAGGTCATTTTCAAGTACCATTCGCTGGCTGTTTGGTCCAGACCACCAACGAACGGTACCGTACCTGAAAACGGCCTTAGGCCAGAAGTGTGTAATAGTGCGAAAATAAGCTAAGAAATAACAGTTAAAGGTGAGATATAATCATTTGAAATATTCGTGTCAACTGCGGATCCGTGTTCAAAGAACATCATCAATTAAACATTTGTCACAAGTAAGTATTTGTGATTGACTAAAGTGACATTTATGATGGATGTTGGGTCGTTAGCAACGATTCACAAATGCTTCGCAAAACTTGGCTTAATTTTTAATCCGAAATATGTAGTAAGATATTTGAAACGTCTAAATAGCCGCTGTAAGAAATATGCCTGTGTATCTTTTAGTATATTCTACTGTGTGCCGTTATCTCTAACTGTGTTTACGTAAGTTTTAGCAATGCTAACTGTGTAAAAATCGTGCGTTGTCACAGACGAGATACGGCGTGCAATGTGTAACATTATCAGGATCACCTATTCTTCTTCGTAAAAAAATTTTCTTCTGAGAAACAATGAGAGCTGGATAATATTAGCCATTAAGATGCCTGTTATCCGTGTAGACAGGATGAGAAAGAAAAAAACACTGATCTGCTAACACGGTAGTGGGCGTCTCACTGCTGAAGATTAGTTGGGACTGCATTAAAAGAATCAACAGTAGCTAACCCCCGAGGAAATACGATGCTAGTTAAGCACATGAAAGGAAACATGACACCGCAGACGAAACACAGCTACTGCCGCTTCATCTTCTTCTTAGCTGACGTCGCGCAACTGTCTGAGTAAAAAATTTCTCTTGCTCAGCAGACTCACTGGCATTCGTCATTTGATGCACGGTTTTTGTCACAAATATTCTCCTGCGCCAAGCATATACAAAAACTGTTTTCGCGTTGGAATCAAATCATCTTTCTGGCAAAATTAATTTGTTGCTTAAGGAACTAAATAACTTGTCAGCGGGAAAAACGACACGACCATTAGCTTTTGCGAAAAGAGATACCGGTGGTAATATATTCCCATCCCGTCTGCTGTCACTTTTATTGCTACGCCAACGAACACATTAGATTGCCCATTGCGAAAATAACTGTGTTGTAAATACAGCGAAGTAATTCACATCATTGTAGAGCTGGAAACTGTTTCTGAAGGCTGGCCAATGGTCTTTATTACCTACAGATAATTCTGTTTTTAGTAACCTCGATCGTAGCAACTGTTATATGTATTTCACAGCGAAGGAACCGGATTAAATTATCTATATAGCATTCTGCCCAAATTTTTCGTGATTGACCCTCACGTGTTTATAGGACAGTACAGTTTGAAAACCTGCAGTATGTAAAAACACTTGATATGAAGCTTCCTGGCAGAATAAAGCTGTATGCCGAACTGGGACTCGAGCCTGAGAGTTCTAACTTTCGCAGACAAGTACTCTACCCACTAAGCTATCTAAGCACGTCCACACAACTTCACAGCATAGTTTCGAATCAGCACTCATTCCGCTGCAGAACGAAAATTAATTCTGGAAGCAGTTGATATTTCTGTTAAACTACCACAGAAACAATCCAGATGTCGCTAAGATAATTTGGTAGGGAGTTATTACATTTTTTAATTTCGGTTTTTAAGTCAGTGGTTTGTTGACATAACCATTTTGGTAGCAGATGTCGCTACCGAACACTAGTTTGATGCCTTGAACATGGCAATGAGTTATTCAGATCCTGGATTTTTAGGAAAGCTACTTCACAAAGATTTGGGCGTTATGAAAGGAAAGAGCAACAGTTCCCAATCTCCTAGGTTAAGCTTTAAAATCCACAGCAGTTTCTGTCACACTGGGGCAACTTGTAGTGAGAGCACAGAACTTTAAGCACGACCATTACCGTTAGTACTACATTAAAGTCTTAGACTATACGCTGGCATCAAAGTTCACATCCTTCCCTTTTTTCCATTCGAGAATCATTCACAACAGCACACAACACAACTGCAATCCTCTGTCAATGAAGCTGTACGTATAACACACATACATACTCGTTATTTCATGTAAATATCTGCATTGATATAGTACCCCACAGATTACATCTACGTGTACATAACTACTCTGCAATACGGACTTAAGTATGTGGAACAAGGTTCATTGAACCACTTTCACATTATTACTCTACTGTTCCACTTTCCAGCAGGGTGTGGGAATAACTAACGCTTAAACATTTCTGTGCGAGTCTGATTTCTTTATTTTATTACGATGATGATTTCTCAGTGTGTAAATGGGCCTTAATAAATTATTTTCGCATTCGAAAGAGAAAATTGGTGATTGAAGTTGTGTGACAAGATTCCGTAGCAACGAAACCTGACTTTGTTATAATGTTTGCCACCCGAACTCCCGTACCAAATGGTTCAAATGTCTCTGAGCACTATGGGACTTAACAGCTGAGGTCATCAGTCCCCTAGAACTACTTAAACCTAACTAACCTAAGGACATCACACACACCCATGCCCGAGGCAGGATTCGAACCTGCGACCGTAGCAGCAGCGCGGCTCCGGACTGGAGCGCCTAGAACCGCACGGCCACCGCGAACTCCCGTATCACATCCACTACACTCTGTTTCTTATTTCGCGGTAATACGAGACAAAGTGCCCCACTTTGCACTTTCTCGATGTCCTCCGTCAATACCATTCTTCCTTTCCAGACCATACTGGTCATATATCCTACTTTTTGGTATTTAACCGTTTTGAATGTTTCCAATAATTATCTGTCAATCGTGTAATTTTGTTTGCAACTCTTATTTCCTTTATTTTCTGAGCCCATTCACCGACCTTTTCAGCTGCGCCTTGTATATGTCTTCTTCCTGGCTTTGAACCGTATCTTACGGGGTCGTCGTGTTAATTTGGGTTTGACAATGTTTGTGGTAGAGAATGGCAGGATGTCCTTATGCCTTATTGCGTCATACCGTATAGCACACTGCTATCCTAGTGTGTTACTGAGTTTTCTGCACGACTCTATTAAACCGCATGTTACTGTTCATCATTACTAAATTGTGATCCGTGTCTGAATCCTTACCTATGTACGGCTTACATTTCAATGCCTAATTTTGGAATATCTGTCTAGTGGTGATGTAATCTTGCTGGAATTTCCCGCGTCTCCACTCGTTTTTCCAGTATACCTCCTCCTCTTGCCATTACTATCTGAATTTTATTGTAGAACTCATTCCTACCAACAATTTCATATTCTCTCGTAACTGTACCTTCTATTCCTCCCCCTACTAAAACATTCCAAGCATCCATGATTATTAGATCTTCATCTTTCTGTACTTTCTGAATTACACTTTAAATGTTTTCATAGATTTTTCCCACCTTTCGCCTTCTGACGGTGACGCCGGCATCTATACTTTAACTATGTGGTTTTCTTTGGTTTACTATTTATTATGGTGAGAAGAATCCTTAATGTGCACAGTAACTCATTCTCCACTGTACCTTATTATTTGTGACGAATTCTACTTCCGTTACGTCAGTTTTGGCTGCTGTTGATGTTTCTCTATATTCGTCAGGCCAGGAATTCTTATCTCCCTTCGATTACACTTGAGTGACCCCCACTATATCTAGGCTATGTCTCTGAGTTTTCCTATTTGATCTTCCAGCTTCCCTTCCAAATTCAGACTTCTGACATTCCATGCTCCGACTCTTTGAATGTTACCCCTTCATTGGTTTCTCAATCGTTTTGTGATGGTTGCCTTCCCGTTGACAGTTGCTTCCCGGAGATATGAATGGGTGACTAATCCGCATTCACTTGCCAATGGAGAGTCCATCATCACACTTTTTCAGTTAAAGGCCTTATGTCATATGGACAGACATTATGTTTCTTCAGTGCAGTGGTTTCCACTGCCTTCTGCATCGTCAAGTCACTGATAATTGCCACCTCTTCAGCCTTTAAGGGTATTTCCTACCTCTAGATCAAGAGGTTGCCTTGAGATCTGTCCACTCCTCCGCCCTCTTTGACATGGCCATTGTAAAACCGAGGGTGTGTCCTTATACCGGAATATTTCTGCCGCCATCGCTGACTTTTATTCAGAATTACAGCTGAGGTTGGGCTCGAACTTGTGGCCTAGGATGTTTTGCTTACTAGTTAATGGTGCTACTCCTAGACCATGCCGTCTGTACTAGCAGTGGATTGGTCCTCTTTCGCGATGCAAGGAAGCAGTGATTCTGCGTGGCAAGGACGCGACAGGTGCTTGGTATGTTACCGGAGTTACGTGGCACTGGACATATACGCACAAGTAACATAGCTCCCGCAAATTACAAATGGTTCAAATGGCTCTGAGCACTATGGGACTTCTATGGTCATCAGTCCCCTAGAACTTAGAACTACTTAAACCTAACTAACCTAAGGACATCACACAACACCCAGTCATCAAGAGGCAGAGAAAATCCGTGACCCCACCGGGAATCGGACCCGGGAACCCGGGCGTGGGAACCGAGAACGCTACCGCACGACCACGAGCTGCGGACGCGCAAATTACAGAACGGTGGTTTGTGTGTACGGGTCTGGCACCCGACAGCGTCCTATATGTGTTCCACCGGGCTGATATCAGGGGAATTTGGTGGCTAAGAAAGCGGCGTGATTTCACTGTGACGTTCCTCAAACTACTGAAGCAAGATTTTAGCCGTGTGACATAATCAGCTATCCTGATGAAGACGTCATAACCATCGGGAAATAAGTCAGTCATAAAGGGATGCAGGTGGTCCTTAGTAATGCTCGCTTAGTCCTCAGCTATCATGATGTCATCGATGACTGCTGCAAATGCCATTGCTCCGTCGTTGTCTAGTACACAGGTAGCATAACACCGTCGCTAATGTGATGCATCTAAGCCGTGTATCGAGCAGCAATTCTCTTGAATGATGTCGAATCGGGAAACAACAGAAACGTGATTGAAGTGAGTTTCAAATAATGAGGGGTCAGCTGCTGTGGAAAGCGATGTACGGAGTGTTCGAAAACTCCTGTACCTGCGTCAGCAACGTAATGAAAATTGGATTGCCAAAATATTGTCTCCTATTCATAATTCTACCGTCCTTTAGCTACTTTCCTTTGAGGAACGCGACAGTAGTAGGCGAACAGCCGACCAGCTCCAACTCTTCTGAAATGCTCGTTTCCAGGCGTCTTCATTTTGTCGAAGTTGTTTATGCCAGTGAATTTCCCTTTTGCTGTCCACATCATCCTCAGAATGATTCAACATTCATCTCTGCTCCCAGGAAATTCTGTGCCCGTGAAACTGATATTTAGCGGCAGTCTCTCTGCCTGCGATGCAAAAGGCTGCGTCTGAGCAGGTGAGACACTGATCTCGCACCATCGGGCACTTTCTGCGCGGTGTGGTCTGCACTCCGAGGCTTTCTGCATCGGCAAGACAGAGCAGAAGCGCAGTCTACGGTCCGAAGTACCGTCAACGTCAACAACTTGATCAACCGCCGGAAAGTGCCGTGTCCAGCCGCGCCGGGCTATTTTTTGTGGCGCTGGTCGCATTATTTTTGGTTTCGGCATTGCTGGCTCAAGTAGCCATCATGGATCGCAGTCGGAGGAGAGGAGTTCATTGGTTGTCAGCAATGGCAGTCACAACTGTACACACGGAGCATGGCCCAGCTGTAGGTGGCCATCGCCCACTTGGAGAGTGAATGATGTGTTTTCTCGATGTTCACGAGAACACGGTACCCGCAGGCAGAAACGAGGAATGCTGGAGAGTAATTGTTGTTTTAGAGAGAACTAAGTATTGCGCTTTTATGACCGGCAGGCAGAAACGAGGAATGCTGGAGAGTTCAAAAATGGTTAAAATGGCTCTGAGCACTATGGGACTTATCTTCTGAGGTAATCAGTCCCCTAGAACGTAGAACTACTTTAACCTAACTAACCTAAGGACATCACACACATCCATGCCCGAGGCAGGACTCGAACCTGCGACCGTAGCGGTCGCGCGGTTCCAGGCTGTAGCGCCTAGAACCGCTCGGCTACCCCGGCAGGCTGCTGAAGAGTAATTATTGTTTTATTTTACAGAGAAGTAAATGTTATGCTTTTATGACCCACATCTACTGATGGGCAGCTGACAGGAGCTGTCAGGATGAAGTTATTGTGCGGCAGGTATTGAGAGTAGTGAACGCAGCCAGTGGCTGTGGCTGTTGTGTTCGCAAACGCAGTGTAATCGTTGTAAGTTGTGGAACCTCTTCTTCATGGCGTAGACGTGATTGCATAAGAAAGTCATTTCTATATTGTTTTGATTTACGTAGAGGTCGTGCTTCAATCGTTCTACATAGCCAAAAGTTTTTCTCTATTTTTCTGCTGTCCTTTGTCAGCATAGCTCTGTGCAGTACTGTTCACCATCCTAATAGTGAAATAACAATTGGAAGTTCCTAGTATTTGTAGGTAGCTCTTGTTGTAGTGTCGTTCATTTAGCACACCGCCTTAAATGGTTAATATGGCTCTGAGCACTATGGGACTTAACATCTGAGGTCGTCAGTCCCCTAGAACTTAGAACTACTTAAACCTAACTAACCTAAGGACATCACACACATCCATGCCCGAGGCAAGATTCGAACCTGCGACCGCAGCAGTAGCGCGGTTCCGGACTGAAGCGCCTAGAATCGCTCGGCCACCGCGGCCGGCTGCACACCGCCTTATTATGGTTAACTTTTTACAACGTTACTATGGGCTGACATTGAGGATACTGTGTTATCCACTCATTTGTTCTGTGTTGGTGCCTTTTTGTGTGTCACTGAGAATGAATGAGATAAGTGTTTGAAAATAATCTGTCAGAATTAGTTCTTTATTATTATTGTTATTATTATTATTATTATTATTATTATTATTATTATTTGTGCTGTCCCCGTTTTTAGCTAAGAATTATGCCTGTGTAGAATGCTGTTTATTTTTATATTAGCTGCAAGCATTTCTTTTGATGGTATCTGAGCCTAATTTGACAATTTTTTTTGCTTGTTGGTATGCTGGCTGCTACGCTTTTGTCTATCCATTGTCATTTTTTGCTTGTGGTTCAATGTTGCTATTTGAGTTTTTTGTTGTCATTTGGAGATAGTGAGTGAAGCTGTTGGCGATAGAAAATTCGGTGCAAAGTGGAGATATCGGAATATTTCCGACATATTCTTCCGTTTGATTTCAATAGAGGGGTGACAGCAACGGAAACATTTGAGCCACATATAGGGATAATGCCATTGTTAGAGTACGGCAAGAAATTGGTATTCTCATTTTCAGGGAGATCGTGTTTATGTTATTGACTCTCCACGTTCAGGAAGACATTCAGGGGTTGACGAAAATCGTTTACACTAATTAATCCACAATGATTAACTTTAGTGTACTCAGAAAATGTCAGATGTGATGAACTGTTATCATTCCACCATCATTCGACATTTGCATGAAATGGGAAAGGTTCAAAAATTGCTTACGCTAAAAGCCAAAATCGCAAAAAAATCAGCGGGTGCCCTTACGTCCATTTGTGCGTGCTCGTCATCAATGGGCTTATGAACAACATCGACCATTTCTATCCTGTATCGTTACTCTACTCTGTTCATCATAAGAATAAACCTGATGTAAACAAACACAAACGCGATGATTGGTCAGAAGCCGTAGCACACGTACACCGGTGTTGTTACGGTCTTGCAAGTAGGTCCTACTTATATATTATATATCTTATTACTAAGTTACGTTACATGAAACTTAAAGGTATTCTAAAGTATTTACAGTCACGAAAGATTTTCTTGATCACGCTTTAGCTATGTAGTTTTTATTTTAAAAATCCTGTACAGTTGCAAAAAAATGGCTCAAATGGCTCTGAGCACTATGGGACTTAACTTCTGAGGTCATCAGTCCCCTAGAACTTAGAACTACTTAAACCTAACTAACCTAAGGACATCACACACATCCATGCCCGAGGCAAGATTCGAACCTGCGACCGTAGCGGTCGCGCGGTTACAGACTGTAGCGCCTAGAACCGCTCGGCCACTAGGGCCGGCTGTACAGTTTCAGTCTCTGTATTGTTGTGCTCTGACAGTCGCGCTGTTAACAAGCGGTATGAAAATGGATGAGGCTGCTTCCTGCTCCGTAGTGAAACACGGTTAAAAGTGCCGAGAAATAGGTTGTAATTAATGTTTTTTATAAATTTACAGAAAAAAGTGCTTTGATTGTTTCCGGACTATATTTAATACAGTTGAGATAAAAATACACATTAGATGTATAGCGGAATCGGTCGGGCAGTACACTAGTGATCTGATGCAGTTCATGGAGCACTGGTTTTTTTTCGTTCAAATTGAAATAGCTACATCCCTTAATAGTGAAATTGATCGACATTATTTATGAATAACGCACGTCTACCTGTTACTAATTGCATACTGCAAGCGAAATTCCTGTTTTCATTTCAAAAATAAATTCCTGCATATCGATATTTTATGAAAGATTATTAATAAAGGTAGCTTAAATTAAGAAAACACACGATTCAATTTTATGGAAAAAATGTAATGCCAAATACTCTTTATTTGCACTATGCCCATTGTTTCATACACAGACGTAGTCTCAGACGAACCAGAGTGATAAGTATCGTAGAAACATGAAAAACAATAATCTTCACAGCATCAGTCGCAACATACAAGCGCTTCATTTTTACGTTTGCCATTGTACCATTACAATCTGAACCAAACAGGAATGATCTGGAACCAAGTTAAGGGATTTGTCGTGAGAAATAACAAGTCTGTTAAACTGCCAGACGTACTGGAACTAATGCACGCCGATTTTTTACATATCATGCCGAACGCTGGCGGGATATAGAACGGCACGTCATAAAAGAAGAGAAGAAAATAAAAAAAAATGCGGCGCCTGGGTGGCTTCGTGGATTCTGTTGTTGATCGGCTCGTTATCTACATAGCAGATGATAGTTCCAGAACTGAAATGTATTACTCGGATTCGGATAACGAAGGAGCTAAGAGATTGCCAGACGACTGACTGTAATTTATTAACACCTTCAGTGGCATCAGTATTCAATAGTACTGTGAAATTCTTGCACAATGATTTTGCATTACAGACAGGTCGCTCAGAAAATTTGGCCTGTGCTTAAATTAAGATTTTTCATCACTCTTGTTTGCAATTGGAATACTATGTTAGATGAGAACGAAAAAATTTTATGCTTTCCGTCTGGTCACTTAAGAAGCGAGCTGAATATTATTTCATTCTCTTTAAAAATTAAATGATATCTGAAGCTATAATGTTTCTGTCGTCGTCTCTTTTTACTTCTGAACTGCAACTGCTCACATCATTGCTGGTTAGTTGGACCAGCTGGCTAGCCGTTGCTGTGAAAGTTAAAGCTGTTGTCCCGCATTATTTCTCAGTCTATGTGCGTGGAACACAGCATATAACGTACCCTTACGATCGTGCTTGACTGTACTGGACACAGCTTGGATTCCACTCCACGTAAAACGAAATCCAACGAGGCTAAAGCAAACGCTGACGAATACATTGTGTAAAGCTTACATCAGGTTTATTCTTACGATGGACGCTGTGCAGTGACGAGAAATTGTGTCTTTATGCTAATGTAAGGAGAAGAAAGGAAATTCCCCGTACAAAAGCTGCGCGCATTCACAAGAGATAGTGATACGCATCTGGTGAAACACTGTCCATTTGGTATACTATAAATTGCTTCCTCAAGGTGTAGTCATCACTGCTGACATTTAGTGTCAACAACTAAGACGCCTTGCAGACGAATATCAAGAACAACGACCAGGAAGTGATGCTACTCTACGATAGCACCCCCCCCCCTCTCGTATTCTACAGGACTGACAAAAAACAGAATACAGGAACTGGGTTTGGAAGTCACCTAATATTCCGCCCTCAAATTTCCACCTTCTTTCTCTATGGAACAACCTTCAAAAAGTACGTGATTTCTACAGTCGCTGAACCGAAAAGTTACCCCATCGTTGGCAGACTACTTCAATAATGAAGAAGAATATATTATTGATGACTTAAGTCTATGTTGTGTGTATCTATTGTGCGTATCTGTTTTGTTTAATACACTTATGGGAAAACGCTACGAACATACGCACAAACGTAAATTATCAATATTGCAAGCACCTACTTAATTAAAATCAGAAGAGGAAAAAAAATGATTTTCCCTCTACAATCATTTATTCTTTGCATCAAAACACATTTATTTGGTCTTCATAACTTCAGTTGAAGTTTAATTAGGTTTACCTATCAGAATCAAACCAAAGGAACGAGTCGAAATGGCTTGCTGCTTTTGAAAATAAAATTAATGATCAAAAGCGTCAACTAATTGGAACGAATCCTCTAAAGGTGGATGAAATTAGAAAAAAAACGCGAATCTCTTGTTTTATTTCAGTTGCATTTCGTATAAGCTGCAGTACTACACTGAAATTAAATGTGTTACTTGCTAGGAAATGAATTTCACTTTTGAAAATTTACGCCTACGAAAGGGCAGCATAATCTAATGTATCTGATATGCTGAGAAATATTAACTCCAGAGAGCCCACAAAGATGTTTCACAGCAACCCTGTTCCGTGGCAACTAATAAATTTGCAAATGTATTTCTTGACGCAGACCATAAAAGAACCTGGTCGGACTCAGGCCATATGTCATAATCATAATGAGATAGTACTGATGAGAAGCGCAGAAGCAGGGAAAACCGACCATACTCTAGACAGTTTGGTACAAACAGGACAGATGACACCTCAGATTAAATGAGGGCAGATGGCTGCCTAACTTGCAACAACGACGTGATGACTGGCTTTAAAAACCCGTTTTCGACATCTCGTCCTCACCGTCTGGTCATTCCATCTGCAACACTGATCTGAAAATAATGACGTTTTCTCTAGTTTCGGACTCTGCTGGTGAACCATGATTCATTGTTTTCCACCTGTTTGAAAAATTCGAGACTGCAGGTTGTTGGTGGACTTCATTATTCCACACTGCCGCTACAGATGTGATTAATAGAAGATGCAGACCTAGGGGGCCTTTCCCTGGGCTTCTGCCTTCATGACAACTGCCAACCAGAAGGTTCTGTGGGTAAAAGTCTAAGCGCGCGTCCCCCTTCGAGAGCGCTAAGGCTCTCGTGTCCACAGAGGTGTGTCCGTCGGCCAGTCCATTGGCCTCCGCCACCGCACCCTGCCACACCTCGCTGGCAGGCTGTGTGCCTGACTTGCCGCAAAGCTACGTGAGGATCCGGAATGCTGCATGCAGCGTTCCCCGATGACGCCTGAGCGAGCAGCTCGGCACGTTTCCTGAGCGCTAGAGAAGACAGTGTTCATAGTAGCAATCACAATAGTGAAATGTTGTTACACATACCGCGGTTTGACTGACGCCTTCGGGCGTAAAACTGGAATATTCACCATCCCTCGCAGCCCGGGCTCTGACACGTAACGTCACTGCTTCACCTGTCCAACCTCGACACCCACTGACCTCCAGACTTTAGGGATGCCCATTACAGAGACAATATTTGATGTGAAGGGACTAGTAAATCTTCTTTAAAACTGAGTGCCAAAATGTATACATGATGAACCAGAATTTCACCCACAAGTGATTTACAGGAATATTTCTGAGCGTTTTAGTATAAAAGACCTGTAGTCTTCAATGGCCCATTATAGAGTAATCATGTAATTATGATTTATTCTGTTGACATTCAAAGTAGTGAAAAAGACTGTAATATACTGATCCTTCAACAGTAAATCTATCCACATCATACAAGTAACAATTTGTAGGGATGTAAAATGGAACGATCACATAAGCTCAGTAGTGGGTAAGGCAGGTGACAGACTTCGATTCTTTGGGAGAATATGAGGAAATCCACAATCAGTCTACAAAAGAGATTCCTTGAAAAACACTCGTGCGATCCACCTAGAAATTGCTCAAGTGCGTGGAACCCAAGCCAAATAGGACTAAAATGGGACGTTGAACGTATACAATGGAACTCAGCAAGAATGATCACAGGTTTGACTGATCCAGGTTTAATTGATCCATGGGAGAGAATCACGAAAATGCGGAAGAAACTGAACTGCCAGATGCCTGAAGTTAGACGTGAACTATCTTACGAAGTTTCAAGAACCAGCCTTAAGTGATGTATATAGAAATGTACTAAAAATTCTACTTATCGCTGCGATAGGGGTCACGAAGCCGAGATTAGACTTACACAGACCACAGATGCGTAAAAAATCATTATCCCGCGGTCTATGCATGAACGGAAAGAGAAGCCGTAATAGCTGGTACAATGGGAAATTGCCTCTATGTGCACTTCACAGTCCGCAACTCGTGGTCGTGCGGTACCGTTCTCGCTTCCCGCGCTCGGGTTCCCGGGTTCGATTCCTGGCGGGGTCAGGAATTTTCTCTGCCTCGTGATGACTGCGTGTTGTGTGATGTCCTTAGGTTAGTTAGGTTTAAGTTGTTCTAAGTTCTAGGGGACTGATGACCATAGATGTTAAGTCCCATAGTGCTCACAGCCATTTTTTGCACTGCACAGTGGTACGCGGAGTACAGATGTAGATGTGCAACAACAAATAGCATGAGTGATGGAACAAGTTTGTTTTCAAGCAAGATGCACAGAACATACGATCGATATTCGCATGTTGGGAAGATATTTTCAGAGCAGTACAGATAGAAAGATAAATGGAGATAAGAAATTAAACGAAACTCAATTGCTCTGTAAAGAATCATCGGAGACCAACAGACCCCTGCACCAAAATACTCTTAAGATATCCCTAAACAACGTCCGCAAATTTTTCGTTGGAGTTCCCTTCACCCTTTGTATGAAATGCAAAACTAAGGTCAGGATGAATTTCCCCGTGCAAGTATCTACTCGGCATTCTTAACTCGGAAGAACAACATTTTTGTAGACGGACACATCATTTCTGCTAATTTAAGCCACCACAGTTTACAAATGCCACCGTAGATTTTCCTGTTGGCTGTTTACGGTGAAAGAGATGCGTCCACTGCCGCGTCGCGGGTAGCTGTGGAGCCTTCCGGGTAGCCACTTGTAAAGACGTTTACTTGACCTGGAAACTCCTTTGGCAGAAATAGAACGGATGAAATGCGCCGTCCTTGCACAACATTGCGTCGTAGAAGCCCAACCCGGAAACTAAGCCGTACGATTTTTTTATCAGCAAATAAAGAAAAAGGCGAGATTAAAGGAGTTTCTACATTGTGTCTGAATCTGTTGGATGTGTCAACCATACTCTATTCCACACTGGAAGAAGCAAAGACGACCGTCCACGCATACTGTTCAGTCTGTGTGTGACTTTTGTGTACCACTCAAACTCAGTTATTGTACTGACTGCCTGATTACACGTACCCATATGAATTCTACCGTGGACAAATAATAACAGGAAGCAGGATTCTTAAGAGTAGAGCTCACGTAATGCGTACTGATGGACATGATCCAGTAGCTTAGTACGATGAATACGGTGAACTGGATAAGTAAATAAACTGAACAAGAAGAAGAACTGGACAAGTAAGTACAGCGCATTTATTCAACTCCAATGAAGACCAAATTAACTGTAACTATGTAAAACATTATTGATTGATGTCACACCAAGATGTACTGTCTGATCAAAAGTATAGGAACACCCCTACGTAATGCGGAATTGATCACTATATGTCACGAGAAGTGGAGCCACTATTATAAAAGGAGGAGGGGAGTATTGTGTTGCCATAAAAATCCATCAGGGACAGTTCAATCTTTCTACAGCTGCCCAAGTCGAATGTTGGTGGTGTGTCTGTGAAGTGGGAACGCGAAGGAACAACCACAGATAAACCAATACCAAGCTGGCCTCATGTGCTGACGGACAAGCTGCTATCGAGCATTGCGGAGGGTGGTTGTAAAAAGTCTCATGAAATCAGCTGAAGGTAAGTGCTGCCAGCATTCCAACCAGCGCAATGACTGTGCGTAAGGAGTCATAACGAATAGGGCACAATAGTCCAGCAGATTCTCATAAGCCACGTATATCCGTATCATCGCTAACTGAGGCTTATGATGGTGTAACCGCTGGACAGTAGAGGACTGTAAACAAGTGATCTGGAGCGATGAGTCACGCTATATCCTGCATCAGTCCGATGTAGGGCTTTGCGTTCGGGAAATGTTTTGAGAACGACACCTGTCATCATGTGTAGACCGAACAGTGAATTACGGAAGAGGTGGTGTTACGGTATGAAGGGTGTTTTTCGTGATTAGGGTGTGGTCCACTTACTGCACTTTAGAAAACGCCAAATGCGGAAGGACACGGACACATTTTACAGAATTGTGTACTGCTAACAGTAGGGTAACAGTTCGAATACGATAACTGACCAGCATGACAATGTATCCTGTGATAAAAAGGCATCTGTGAGGCATGATATGCCTGCTATAGCATTCCTGAAATAGACTCGCCTGCCCAGAGTCCCAAATGTTCAAATGGTTCAAATAGCTCTGAGCACTATGGGACTTAACCGTAGCGGTCGCGCGGTTCCAGAATGAAGCGCCTAGAACCGCTCGGCCACACCGGACGGCCCAGAGTCCCAGCCTGACACATTTTAACATGTTTGGGACGAATTGGAATGTCGAATTCGTTCCAGATCCCAGCATCCAACATCACTACTCCCTCTGGTTCCTGCTCTTGTGCAATAATGGACTGCCATAGTTCAACAGACATTCAGATACCTCATTGATAGTGTCCCCAGCAGAGTTGAAGCTGTCAGGAAGTTGAATGGTGGACGCATCGCATTTTAGTGTCCACTAATAAGTTTCCGCATATGTTTTATCACATAGTATATATTCATCAAAACTGAAATTGTTTACGTCACTACCTTATCTAAGAGGGAAATATGACCTTTGGATGTTGACATTTGGTTTCATATTTCATCTGTATGGAAATAGGTATGTTGTTATCGTCGGAGAAAACTATGGAGATACTATGAAGCTGGTGTGTGCTGGACACGCGTGGTGGAATTGTCATATAGCAGTCCTGTGGATGTTACAGGCAGTAATACAAACAATGTGCTCCTGTTTTGGTTTCAGTCCGAATGTGGAAAGAACATCCTCGCGCACAAAAGAGAGGAAGATGGGGCTAAACGTACCAATGCACAAGCTCCGATGACGGAAGGACGGGAAAGGATATCGGATGTTCACTTTCGAAGGAACCATCCTGACATTAAACCGATTTGTAGAAATCACGGATGAATTGGTGGCTGGAGTTTGAACCACCATCCTCTCGAAAACAGGTCCAATGTCTTACGACTGCTGCAGCTCATTCTGTTCCAAGCGCAGAGGATACATCTGCGGTTAAGGAGAAGGATGCGCTAACAAGCCAAGTGTACGGGTAAACAAATTTAACAATGTGACTGATAGTTCTTCGGGGATCTTGCAGGCATCGGCAATGAGAGCCAACCAAGTGTTGCAGTTACCAAACCAAATGCTGAAGTTTCTGTAATTGTAATTGCAGTGAAGCAACTGGTACACCACACCGCTGCCTAGAAAACTAGTAAAGAGGCGGGGATTAGGATAGATTCTATGGGCGTCACCGAACAGCGTGAGGTTTTGCCAGAAGAAATCGGTATTAATGGTGGAGAGACAATTCATTTCTCTGCAAAAGTCAATACTGACCATCTCCAGGCACATCGACTGAGAATTCACACTGCCAGTGAACGAACTGAACATGTTTTGTGCCTTTCACAATGATGTGCGTTTAGACATTTTTCTCTCCTAAAAAGTGTTACTAGGCATGGTATTAGGCGAGGGGAGGAGGGGTTCCCAACAAGACGGGTCCCACTATATTGTTGTAGGAACCTCAAAGGTTGATGAAATAGATACCTGTCTAAGCCCAGAAAGTTCCGAGACTGTGTTAATAAAAAACAGATGGTGGGTTTAGTGCTTCATGTGTTCTACGTAGAACGTCGTACGAAACGTACATACTACCAGAAGAAACTGTCAGAGTTCTTCTTTGGGATGTCGTTAAATTCGCATGTCCGACCGGCTGCAATGTCTGCAGTCAAAGCCTTGATCCTCTATTTGAATTTCTGCTTTTTGTCATTCTTCAGTAGGTTCGTACTGATAACGTCAAGTCTGGACACCCGTTATGACTTTCTCTGGAAAGCCGTTGGCCGTGTCACGTGTTTCAGTGAAGTCGTGGCATGTATCCACGTATAGTTATCTTTATTGGGCAGTCAGGGTTGCGGGACAAACATTGCACTTTTTTTCCTCTTAAAAACATTCTGGAGAATGTATTCAACACTTGATTAAGAAATGTTACTCCACTGATACTTGCGACATTACAGCGTTGACAACATACGGTTACACGGCTATCATTTAACACTGTCTGCCCGTAAGTGACTTTCGACTGCACATCTGGTGTTTACAGTTATTAGTTCAAGCTGCCACCTTATTGACTGCGCTGACGTCGCTTGTAAGCCAGGAATAAAATCAGTCCCGAAACTCTTGGGACGGTGAGTGCACGAGGCTCTGAAGCAGCTAAGACACCAACCAGTAATATATCCAAAATGAGTAAATTTTCTGAGATGCGATTTTCAGTAAGTTATAGCTGATAGTGTGTTGAATTTTCTGACGTCCGCAAGTAATTCTCAACTTTTATATCTCGTGGTTTATGACACAGACCTTTTTTTTAATAATACACATTTTCTGATGGTACTGGAGAGAGCCTTCTACGATCAACGACATGACGTGTGTGGAATTTGATCAAATAGTAACAAGATAACAGCACGGTAAACCACTGGACCACCCTCAGGAGAAGAGCTCCCACAAGCCTGTGTCCTACTCCAACAAATCCAAGCGAACGCCTGTGTGAAGTGCGGTTCATGTGTTTACCTGTGCGTGTGGAGACCCATCACACTCAGCTGTTGTAGCCATTATATTCCTATATATATATATTGTTGGTCAGAAACATTCTAGAGAGCTTGTAAGAGGATTGCAGGGTTGGTTGTGTTGAGAAATAATTATTAAGAAAAAAATCGATACGTTGCACTGTTTTCGAGTTAATTAGTACTGGAATTTAGAAAATCAGGCCGTTGCGCACACAAATTCAAGTGGCCTTCCAGGGACGGTGTCATCAAACGTGTTGTTTGTTTGGTTTCCTAAAATCGAACAAGGAAGCGGTACAAAAATTACATGTGGGACGGTATAAGTCTCGAACCCGAACCAAAGGGTAAGCAATTTAGTGTGCTATCATCTACGCTATGGGAATAACTGACACTAATTTTATCTGACGGGCCCCTCGAATTTGAGCGCACAACGGTTTGCTAGGTTAACGTAAGTGGTAATTAACTCGGAAATGGCGTAATATATAGAAAATTTTGTCTTCGTAAATATTTCTCAGCACAACCTACCCTACAAGACCCTTATAGGCTTTTCAGACTGTTTCTGACCACCCTCATATATACATATCACAAGAATGTGCTACCGAGCGAGGTGGCGCGATGATTAGCGGACGATAGTTCAAATCCGCGTCCAGCCATCCGTGTTTAGGATTTCTGTGATTTCTCTAAGTCGCTCCTGGCAAATTCCCGGATGGTTCCTTTGAAAGGGCACGGCCGACTTCCTTCGCCATCATTCCTTAATCCGATGGGACCGATGACCTCGCTGTTTGGTCCTCTCTCCCCAATTCCACCAACCAACCAAAAATTGCTAAATGTTGAAACCTCAGCGATTGTAACATTATACGAGACTGAAAAGCGACAGCCTAATTCGCTATTTCTTTTATTTCTATTAGTAGTGACCGGTTTCGGTTATCATAGCCATCATCAGAAATCTACAGGATATAAAATGTAGACTGGGTGAAATGGCAAGAAAAGCGTTTCTGAAGAATAGAAATTTATTAACATCTGGTTTTTAAGCGTTACGAAGTCTTTGTGAAGGTATTTGTCTGGAATGTAACCTTGTATGGAAGTGTTACGTAGAAGATGAACAGTTCAGACAAGAAAAGAATAGCAGCATTTGAAATAACTGCTGCAGAAGAATGCTGAATATTAGATGGGTAGATTATGTAATTATGGATACTGGGCAGTAGGTAGATTGCAGATTTTTAGATTTCCGAAAAGCATCTGACACGCTGCACCACTGTCAACCGTTAACTAAGGTACGATCATATAGAACAGGTTCCCTTACATGTGAGTGGCTCGAAGATTTAAGTAATAGAGCCCAATATGCTGTCCTCGACGACGCGTCTTCATCAGAGACAAAACTGTTGTTAGGCGTACATTAGGCGTACACCAGGGAAGTGTGATAAGACCGCTGTTATTTTCTCTATACGTAAATTATCTGGCGGACAGGGAAGACAGGAACCTGCAGCTGTTTGCTGACGATCTCGTGGCGTACAGAAAGGTGTCGCCTTTGAGTGACTGTAGGAGGCAACAAGGTGACTTAGAGAAAATTTCTTGTTGCCGTGGTGAATGGTAGCCAACTCCGAATGAAGAAAAATGTGAGTTAGTGCGCATGAGTGGGAGAGACAAACCCGTAATGTTCGGATACAATGTTTAGTGTCCTGCCTGACACAGACACATCGTTCAGATAAATGGGCGTAACGTTGCAAAGCGATTTGAAATGGAACAGGCACGTAAGGACTCTAGTATCGACGGCGAATTTTCGACTTCGGATTATTGGGAGAATTTTAGGACAGCGTGGTTCATCTGTAATAGAGACCGCATATAGGACATTAGTTCGACCTATTCTTGAGTACTACTCAAGTGTTTTGGATTCGCAGCAGGTCAGTTATAAGGGAGATGTCGAAGCAATTAAGAGGCAGCCTGCTAGATTTGCTACCGGTAGGTTCGAACAACACCCAAGCGTTATGGAGAATCTTCGGGAATTCAAATAGGAATCCCTGCTGGGGTGGTGACGTTCGTTTCGAGGAACATTCCTGAGAAAATTTAGAGGACAGGCATTTGATACTGACTGCAGTGCGATCCTACTGCTGCCAACATACTTTTCGCGTAAGGACCATGAAGATAAGATACTAGAAATTAGGGCTCATACGGAGACGTATAGAGAGTAGCTTTCCCTTCGCTCTGTATACGAGTGGAACAGGAAAGGAAAGACATAGTGGTAAGGGACAGTCTCCACCACGCACAGTGTGGTGGTTTGAGGAGTACGTATGTAGATGTATTTGTAAGTACTGGATAGGATTGGGGAGAAAAAAAATTCGTGGTCTAACTTGATTAAAAGAAGGGATCGTTGATAGAACACTTTCTGAGACGTCAAGTGATTACCAATCTTGTATTTGAGGGAAGTGTGATGTTCTGAACCAAAAGAAGGAGATAAAGATTTAGAAAGTCGACCAAAAGTGCTACTCACAATCATCAAAGTGTCGGTAGTTTCTGTGTTCCAAGCCTATCTGATGCAACTCCTCGAATCTGTAGACATGTGTATCTTACTTGCTGTTGAAAGTTAAAATGATTACATAGGAACGCACTTATATATGAAGGGTGAAGGATAGTAAGTTCAAGAACAAAAAGAAAAACCTGGTTTGCGAAATTACAGGAAACCTATACTTAAAATACAGATTTGCGAAATTACAGAAACACTATACTTAAAATATTTCATCCTTCAATGATAACTGACGAATAACATGCACAAGTTTCCAGAAAATAGCCAGCCGGGGTGGCCGAGCGGTTCTAGGCGCTTCAGTCTGGAACGACAAGCACTCAGTTTGTGCATGGCATATTGCTAATTGATAACGGAGGTTGTAAGTACTATTCTGAAGCGAACAGATTGGCTCAGTAGAGAAAGGCTCGTGGTGGGCCGCATTGCACCAGTCAGAAGATTGATGACCGAAAAAAACCACTAAAAATTAATTTTGGTTCTCCGTCATCAGTATTCCTAATATACAGGGTGTTACAAAAAGGTACGGCCAAACTTTCAGGAAACATTCCTCACACACAAATAAAGAAAAGATGTTCTGTGGACATGTGTCTGAAAACGCTTAATTTCCATGTTAGAGTTCATTTTAGTTTCGTCAGTATTCACCGCCAGTTGGCCCAATTGAAGGAAGGTAATGTTGACTTCGGTGCTTGTGTTGACATGCGACTCATTGCTCTACAGTACTAGCATCAAGCACATCAGTACGTAGCATCAACAGGTTAGTGTTCATCACGAATGTGGTTTTGCAGTCAGTGCAATGTTTACAAATGCGGAGTTGGCAGATGCCCATTTGATGAATGGATTAGCACGGGGCAAAAGCCGTGGCGCGGTACATTTGTAAGGAGACGGATTTCCAGGACGAAGGTGTCCCGACAGGAAGACGTTCGAAGCAATTGATCGGCGTCTTAGGGAGCACGGAACATTCCAGCCTATGACTCGCGGCTGGGGAAGACCTAGAACGACGAGGACACCTGCAATGGACGAGGCAATTCTTCGTGCAGTTGACGATAACCCTAATGTCAGCGTCAGAGAAATTGCTGCTGTACAAGGTAGCGTTGACCATGTCACTGTATGGAGAGTGCTACGGGAGAACCAGTTGTTTCCGTACCATGTACAGCGTGTGCAGGCACTATCAGCAGCTGATTGGCCTCCGCGGGTACACTTCTGCGAATGGTTCATCCAACAATGTGTCAATCCTCATTTCAGTGCAAATGTTCTCTTTAAGGATGAGGCTTCATTCCAACGTGATCAAATTGTAAATTTTCACAATTAACATGTGTGGGCTGACGAGAATCCGCACGCAATTGCGCAATCACGTCATCAACACAGATTTTCTGTGAACGTTTGGGCAGGCATTGTTGGTGATGTCTTGATTGGGCCCCATGTTCTTCCATCTACGCTCAATGGAGCACGTTATCATGATTTCATACGGGATACTCTACCTGTGCCGCTAGAACATGTGCCTTTACAAGTACGACACAACACGTGGTTCATGCACGATGGAGCTCCTGCACATTTCAGTCGAAGTGTTCGTACGCTTCTCAACAACAGAGTCGGTGACCGATGGATTGGTAGAAGCGGACCAATTCCATGGCCTCCACGCTCTCCTGTCCTCAACCCTCTTGACTTTCATTTATGGGGGCATTTGAAAGCTCTTTACTACGCAACCCCGGTACGAAATGTAGAGACTCTTCGTGCTCGTATTGTGGACGGCTGTGATACAATACGCCATTCTCCAGGGCTGCATCAGCACATCAGGGATTCCATGCGACGGAGGGTGGATACATGTATCCTCGCTAACGGAGGACATTTTGAACATTTCCTGTAACAAAGTGTTTGAAGTCACGCTGGTACGTTCTGTTGGTGTGTTTCCATTCCATGATTAATGTGATTTGAAGAGAAGTAATAAAATGAGCTCTAACATGGAAAGTAAGCGATTCCGGACACATGTCCACATAACTTATTTTCTTTCTTTGTGTGTGAGGAATGTTTCCTGAAAGTTTGGCCGTACATTTTTGTAACACCCTGTATACGTTTCTACGTAACCTGTTATAAATTTATTTAACGGTGATCAAACAACAGAACCGACCTGCGCAGACTCTACTCGATAACATAGAACTTGGAGTTTCAAGTAAAACGAAAAGTAATCGTTCAGATGTACAAAGATGTTACTCTGTATTCTTCTTCAAAACGTTAGATTTGAAAATCAGCCAATATAAAGTAAGTTTAGTAACTCTAATGGTCCGCAGCTCGTGGTCGTGCGGTAGCGTTCTCGCTTCGCGCGCCCGGGTTGCCGGGTCCGATTCCCGACGGGGTTAGGGATTTTCTCTGCCTCGTGATGACTGGGTGTTGTGTGATGCCCTTAGGTTAGTTAGTTTTAAGTAGTTCTAAGTTCTAGGGGACTGATGACCATAGATGTTAAGTCCCATAGTGCACAGAGCCATTTGAACCATAACTCTAATGTAGGGAAAAATAAAATGTGGCCGTAACTGTGAAATGAAGCGCAGGTGTGTTGTTGAGGTGGGCGCAGAAACCATAGATCCGTTGCCTGGTGAGCTCTTCTCTGCTCGTTGCTTTGAATGAGTTGTTTTCCCTGTGCCCCAATTTCCACTCGCAGAGAGGTTTCCTAACGGCGCACTGTTCAGTATCACGGGGCCGGGAAGCTTACAGCTCGCCGCTGCGGCAAGCGCTGTTAAACACAGATTCAGAGCGCTGAGTTGGAACAACAAACACAGAACTGCATTGCTTCCTCTAGACGTTAGTCTATACAAGTAGTGTTTTCTACACCTGTTAGTCATTTTATAGAAGTAATATTATAATGTCCTTAGTCAATCCTGAAGAGGTAGCGAGTTTTATTTTCTAATGAATGTAAAGCATTTCAGAGTATGAAATATGAATTCCAGTCTACAAAATATGTTGATCAGCTATTCACTTATCATGGCGAACGATATTAGTTTAACAATGAGCAGTATTAATTTCAGAGTCTGTTCACTGTTTCTAACGTAAATAATGGAAGACCTCCGAGAACCGTACATTTCCGCTGCCACCGTGAGAATGGTGTAACATTATGTGATTGCCTTATCATTTTAAATCATTCACTAATCGAGCAGTCGCTCGGCAAAAGCTACAGTTCGCAAATAATGTTGCGATAATGTAAAAGGTGAACGACCTGTAACGTAACTTGTTTATTATCGCAGCGCCGTCAGGGATGCAGTGAGTTACTGACTTTGAAAACCGCGGCGCGAAAAACGGACAGAAGAAGAACAATTTTACACATTCTTTTGATGTACGAGATATTCTCGATTAACAGTTACTCGGTTACTCATTTTTTTCTTCTCTTGTCTCCTGTAACTTGTGTCGGACGCGCATGTCTTGCCGCCATATTATTATTTTTAAAAATAATATTATTTTAGTGTAAAGTAAAAGTGCAATACTGCATAGCAGTAGATTTATTGTGCGACGTGTATGTGAAAACGTCAAAGGAATTATTTTCATTACGAGAAGAGAACTGCCAGTCAAAACGGCATCCATGTTAAATCCTTCATTGCAGTGTAAGTTCATCTATTAATTGCCATAAATTCAGAGTTAACTGGAACTGGTGTATGTACTATTTATTTAGTATAGAATCTATGTCTCACTCCATCATGAAGTTATTTAATTTTCTTTATGTTTCTGCCAAATAGAGAGTTCACAGTCACGAATTCTTTCGTCGAAATCGGACGGAAGTTCCATGCGGCCAAATGTTTTCTCCGCGTCATATTCTACTGGTAAATGCATGATAAACTACGGTCCCTTAGGAAATTCATTCTGAGCTATCCAAAAATAATTATATTTTGAATAGGCATTTACTCCCCTCTGCAATGCAACTTCCGACTGATCAAGCGATCCAACAAGAAACAGCCGCACACGGTCGGCGTTCGCAAATTTATTTCTTCTGCTGATTATAGCTATATGTTACAGCACAAAAGTGAACATATTGTTATTATTAGCGACTACGAACGGGGACATTTATAACTGTATGTTTATGTATACACATTACATAAACATATCGTTATAATGGATGTCGCTTATTCTTTGAGAAACATAAATTATTCACAATTTCCTTCACTAAACAGGTTTCTGCAAATCGGTATCTACAGAAAGTCGTTGTTTCCGCCGTACTTTAAATATTTCAACAATAACAGCATTTATACTTGTAATTTTTATTATTTTCTTGAGTTTGCAGAAAATTCATTCACTGTTGTTGGGTAGCTCTTGTCTGTACCTGCGTCAGAGCTCTCAAAAGAAACATTCTCTGAATTTGCAGGTACTCTTGCTCTTCTTGAATACGGCAGGATTATCTTCTGCGTTAGGTATCTGTTTAATGTATTTCATATTACCAACTGTTAATAATTTATGTAGTTACGTGAGCAGAATTATTCTTAAGTTGTCGAAAAATATTTTCCCTTCACATGCTTCAGAATTTAAGCAATTAATAAATTTCTGCGTATGTGTGAAGTGATATTTTTTGGTATGACGGACAAAGTAGGCGAGAGTGCGTACTTTGAGGATAGTGTACCTACGACGTCATGAATTTTTTTTGTCGGCTTTTCAGCTTAGTGACTGATTTTAGAAACACATGAAGGAACTCGCACTAGAGAACACCATACGCACTTTCTGACATTTTCTACTGTTATTGTTGTGAGAAATGAGGTTGTGTTTTTGCAGTATTTGTAAATGTTGTTCCTGCTACTCACTGAAGTCATGTATAATTTGATAAAGCTATTTAGTATACATTGTTAATTCTTCAATGTTTTTATTTCGTATGGCTTTAAATACAGCATCAGATTAATTTGGTACATTTTGAGATAAAAGATATATGTACAGTACTCACTGATTATAAGATTAAATACTGATAACGACAAATGTATATAATATCAGGTCACACAGAATAAAATAATAAATGATATGTAGTTCCATAAGGTGACCATGTAGTTGGCAGTACTGTACTGCTCAAGGATGGGTGTCCAGTCCTTTCAGCCAAGCAATAGCTTCTCCCTCAACCAACTGAAGGTCCTGGAAGGTGCCTTGGAATTTCCTTAAAAGGCATTCAGTGGCGATGTGCTGTAGTGTCTGTTTTTTGTGTCCACAGTCGCAGTCAGGTCTATCAATCACGCCCCATTTATGCCTGCAGTAGCGACAATTGCCACGCCTTTTTCGGAACCAGTTGAGTGATGTCCAGAATCTCCTTGGTAGCTCAAATCCTACAGGGCGTTGGCTCAGATCTTTGATTAAATTGAGTCTGTGTTGGAGGAAGACCATTCTCAATGCCAAGCATCATCAACGTTAAAATTGTCTCTTACTGAACACTCTCCCCTCTTCCATGTTGGTTTTCGGGACCTTAGTGGAGATTGGGAGATGAGGTCTTGATGGATAGGAAGTTGACGGTTGTCTAGGCATTTCTGCCACTCTATTTTCAGTGCTAGCTGTCTTCGTAAGTGTGGAGGATGGATGTTGGACAGAACAGGAAGCCACTGGGTTGGTGTTGATGGTTCCCGATACCAGCCTCATAGTATTATTGAGTTGAGTATCTACCGCTCCTGTATGGGCGCTATTTAATCACGTAGAGTTGCTGTAGTCTGATGCTGAATAGACAAGAGCAAGAGCCGATGTCCTGAGGGTTATACCATTCGTTCCCCAGACATTTCCTGTCAGTTTTTGGATTATGTTATTTCTAGTTTTTATTTTGCAGGCCGTCTTCTCCAGGTGGGCTCTGAAGGTGAGAGTGGGATCAAACGCCACTCCCAAGTATTTTGGTCGAGGATTGTATCTCAACATTTGGTTTCTGAAAGCGGTTCGGAGTGCATAGTGTGCCTGCTTGTTGTTTAGGTAAAAGAAGGCTGTCCCTGTCTTCATGGCGCTGGATTTAAGTCGCCATACTTAGAAATATTCATCCATCTTTTTCGGGTCGTTTTCAAGGGCAATTTCTGATGTCTCGTAGTCGATGACTGGCTAATTAAATATACAATCTGCTGGATCAAAACCAGGTTACTTACTAAAGATCCTGAATGACCACTCTGTTGATTTTTCAGTTACAGAATTGTATAGAGAGTAAGATTCTACATATTCTAAAAATTAGCTACGTAGCTTGTATAGGACTAAGTCATACTTCGTTGGTCATAAGCCAAATTCTTTCTTTAAATGGAAGGAGGTCGTCTACCGAGGAACGTGTGACATTTGCAACTGAACTGATTTTCTTTAATGCGTTGATAATTTTAGCAGTTAGAATTCGTAGCCTTCCATGAACAGTATCAATTTCAATAAAATCTTTTTCGGTATTAGACTGCTTTATTATTTAACATTAAAACAGATAAAAAGCGAACGAATTTCCAGTTGTTAGTTGCCATGAAGTGTTTTGTAATGACGGAGCCTGATACCCAAAGCCGGCCAGTGTGGCCGAGCGGTTCTAGGCGCTTCAGTCTGGAACCGCGCGACCGTCACGGTCGCAGGTTTGAATCCTGCCTCTGGCATCGATGTGTGTGATGTCCTTAGGTTCGTTAGGAATAAGTAGTTCTAAGTTATAGGGGGCAGATGACTTCAGATGTTAAGTCCCATAGTGCTCAGAGCCATTTGAACCATTTGATACCCAAATTATATTGTTCGAGTTTTACCTGTCACGGAAATGCAAATTTGTATTCGTTTTCAATACCTACTATTTGAAAGCATATTTAACTTGTAACTGTTTTTGGACTATGCTTGTACTTGATTTGATTTCACTTCCCAATTATTGGAGTGTGGTAGAGTAATAACGCAACAGACTGTCTGTTAAGAATACCATTGACAAGATTATCTTGCCTGCAACACTTTTAAATTTAAATAGAATATTTGTTTCTAGTTAAATGACCACTTTGGAACACTTCCTTTCAAATTTTGAAAAACCTTACTTTTCTGGAGTAATTACTGAAATTTCGGTAATAGATTGCACCACACAAAAAGTAGCTTCCACTATTTAAGAATGGAATAAAGAACGTAAGTAAATCTCTGTTATAGAGCTGACTAGAGGAAAAACCACTCCCCTGTCTATAGCTAATATTATGAACCACAATTATTTTATAATGTCATGCTAACAACAACAGATTTAAAGAAAGTGATAAAATTTCATGTAAATTCGACTCTGAAATTTGAACTACAGCAGAACAAAACCTTCAATAAAGAGAAAGATTTTGTGATACATATGGGAATGCAGCTTCTGAAGTTTTCTTTTTTACTTCAATCTGACATACCGCTCTACAGCTGTTATTACCTCTTCAGTGGATCCATAAATTTCACTAAATGTGGCAGTTGTCGATAGTCAGAAGGCACCAGATGTGGTGAGTACTATACATGTTTCAAAACACTTTTTCCCAATTACCAAAGTTCCACTGTGGGAAGGTGGCCGATGTGGCCGAGCGGTTCAAGGCGCTTCAGTTTGGATCCGCGCGACCGCTATGGTCGCAAGTTCGAACCCTGCCTCGGGCATGGATGTGTGTGATGTCCTTAGGTTGGTTAGGTTTAAGTAGTTCTAAGTTCTAGGGGACTCATAGAAAGCTGGCTAAGACCTATGATGAAACGCCTGTTAATGACAGAAATTTGCAGAAAATGGTTTCCATGCTTCGAGAACGGTAATTTTGACGTTGAAGACCGGCATGGTTGTGAAAGAGAGAAACCTTTCGATGCTACTGGAACCGACGGGAACAATTACAGGAGATCGTTATTGAAAGCAGTTGATGTGTTTGAGCCAATCAATGAAAGACAAAGGCCCACAATACAGCGATAGGCATGAAAAGGTGATTTTGCAGCATGACAGTGCTCGACCCCATGTTGCAAAACCCGCCAAAATATACCTGGAAACATTGAACGGGAAGTCTTACCCCACCCGCCGTATTCTCCAGACATTGTTCGCTTTGACTATCAACTTTTTAGTTCAATGGCACACGGCCTGGCTGCCCAGCGCTTCCTGCCATATGAAAAATTGCAAAACTGGATCGATGCATGAATCTTCTCGAAAGACGCCCAGTTCTTCCGCTGCCCGAAAGATGGGAGAAAGTAGCGATGGCCAATACTTTGAAACGTAATTTTTTTTTTAAGATGCTCACAAAAGCCTCGAACTTCGAGCTTTGGGAAGAAACGGTGGAAGCAAAGTTGTAGCCCCGTTATATATATATATATATATATATATATATATATATATATATATATATATATATATATATATTAGTGTGTGTGTGTGTGTGTGTAAATAACCAATAGCACTATCATCAGTACAATAACAGCAGAACGACTTCCGAAGCAGAACAAATTTAGTTCTTGGCCTGCAACAGATAACCGGGCATCAACATAAACAATTTATCATTTCTGTCACTCGGTCATAAAGAGAACCAACGGCTGTAAATCCTGGAGATTATTTAAACTTACCTGTAGTCAGTAATATAGTTTCTAGCTACAGCTTTACGTGCTATTATTACCATCACCAGAGAATTAAGACGCCATCTACTCACAATGCTAGCACACTGCCCACACTTACAGTCGGACACTATAGTCTACATATACCCCAGTTTTGTAGCATGTTGCGTACAGCCTAGATCCACAGAGATAGACGTACAACTCGGTGCCTGCGTCCACGTCTACAATAACATAAGCCAAGGTCTTTAGACCGGTATCGTGTACTGCAAGCGTGATAGATACAACAGTGTTTGTTTACTGCGGTACAGAAGTCAACATACACTTCGAGTCTGTCGTTAGTTGCAAGGGAGACGTTGCAGTGGACACAGTGCAAGTGGTGTGGTTTGTTGATATAATAGACGTGTATTGCAGTACATAAATCCATGGCATAACGTGGATTCAAAAAGAACCGAAATACCAGTGGTGAGGAAAAATATTACTGAGCTCAGTTAAAAGGACTTTTCACTGCGGAAAATTGGGGAAACCGTAATAAGAAAATACAGGGATCGAGGAAGTGTAGGAAACAAAGCTAGATGTGGACGACCAACAAAATTATCTAACAGGGAGCGCGGCCACGCCATTAGAAAAGTGAATGCGGGTCCCAGAATTACAGCTACGAAGTTGGTATTAGATGTCTCAAATACTAGTGAAAATAATGTTCACCACATAACAGTTCGAGGACCGCTGCACAATCATGGATTTGAAAGTAGGACAGCAATGAAGAAACCGTTCACAAGCAGAGCAAATGAACAGAAGCGCCTAGAATTTGCAACTCTGACCGAAATAAAGATTCCACGTTTTGGAATACATTACTTCCCAGGAATGAGAGTAAGTTTAAGATTATCCATTGTGATGGACAGCAAAAGGTGAGGCGAAGAAGCAATAAAAGATTGAAGAAGAGAAATCTTGTCTCGTCAGTGAATTATGGTGGTGGAAATATTCTTGGGTGGGGTAGCAAGTCTGGAGCTGGAGTTTTGAATTTAGTATTTATTGAAGGTATTATAAATAAATCGAAGCATCTCACCATATTAAAGGAGAATCTGAAGCAATCTGCGGAGAAACTGGGACTAAGAACAGAATGGGTATTTCAGCCAGACAATGACCTCAAGTATACGGCCATTGTCGTAAAAGAATGGCTACTTTACAATGTAGCAAAACACTTGCATTCGCCTCCCCAGCACCAGACATTAAACCAATTGTACATCTTTGGGGAGAACTAAGGCGTGGGATAAAAAAAGACAACATCAAAAGCAAACATGATTTAAAAGCAGCCTTAATGAAAGAGTGGAATCTATGCCTCGACGTTCGGAAGCTGTGATCTAAGCAGAAGGTGGCAATACACAATATTAAATTGGGTCTGAGAGTGAAGAACATCACAGTGTATGTTTACTTTTGTACCTGACCGCTGTTTCATTTGTATGCTCAAGATATCAGTATATTGAATTATTATTAATTATGCAGTGTATATATTGTTTTTATGTTCCTAACATATCTGTTTATGTCACAGAAAGTGAATGTATAATATTTTCTTGATTGATTTTGACTTCGCCGGCCGTTGTGACCGAGCGGTTCTAGGCGCCTCAGTCCGGAACAGCGCTGCTGCTACGGTCGCAGGTTCGAATCCTGCCTCGGGCATGGTTGTGTGTGATGTACTTAGATTAGCTAGGTTTAAGTAGTTCTAAGTCTAGGGGACTGATGACCTCAGATGTTAAGTCCCATAGTTCAAGAATTGTTCAAATGGCTCTGAGCACTATGGGACTTAACTTCTGAGGTCATCAGTTCCATAGAACTTAGAACTACATAAACCTAGCTAATCTAAGTACATCACACACAACCATGCCCGAGGCAGGATTCGAACCTGCCACCGTAGCCGTCACGCGGTTCCAGACTGTAGCGCCTAGAACCGCTCGGCCACCACTGCCGGCGAAGTCCCTTAGTGCTTAGAGCCATCTGAACCATTTGATTTTGACTTCAAGTGTTATTTGTAGGGCGTATGTAGACTTTAGTGCCCTACTGTATGTCTGCACAACAAAAGCGTATGTTACAGTGTATTCACATAAAAGCGATAACAAAAAAGATTCTTAGTGGAACAGAAGTGAACATCTGGCACCATCACATAAAATCGGAAACAGAATAAACGCCGAAAATAGAGGAAAGATGATTTATGCTCACTGTGATAAATCAATTTCTGTTTAGCATATCTAATCACGCCCACAGAGTGTAAAAACACAATTATTCCCGCTCTGCGTCACAGTACACACAGTTTCACGGTACGCGTGCTATAAATAACGAACAACTAATTACACAGCTCCCACAGACTGTCGGTCAAGAAGCTGTTTGCTGGTGGCTGCTCTCAGCGCAAGGTTCGCACATGCCACGGTGCAGTGTCTCAGCCACAAGGCCAGCAGGATGCCACCATCAGTTGCGGAAGCACTCAAGCTGAGTGCGCTGAGTTTTTGACGTCATAGCGTGGAAAAAGCACGTTGAAGACTTCCCGAATGTGCAGATCAATATCTAACATGACGAATGTACGGAACGTGCTTTTGAACATTGACCAACGAAATGGAAGAACGCCACCTTCCCGCTATCCCTTTTCAGCACGCACTTGAGGGACGCCTACTACCCTTCACTTAAAGCCCATAAAAAAGCCCATATGTATATACGCCGTTTCTAAGCATTGGCAAATTGACGATTTCTCGAATACCCGTCGTTAATTATACGCTTATTTGTAATAAAATGACGGGAAACGTTGTACTGGTGATGAAAGAATTATTGTAGAATGCATGTTGTGGTAATATGCCGCTTCATGGCGATGGCACACTGAAAATTAATAAAAGATGGTATGATTTCTTACAATTGTCAGCTAATGGCATATTTGAGATTAAAGCTTTCAGTTAATATATCTACGATTGAAGTCTTCAGTGGAGGGTAAGACGCAAAGTATGGTCGTATAACTGTCATGGTCGGTATAACGTAATGAGAAGAGTCCTGGGTTGTTGTGGTATGGGTTGCTGTGTTGCTCTTTTGCGTCTCACTGCATCGAAACAATTTTTTACTAGCCTTCACGTTTTCTAAGTTTTGATACTTTTTTATTAGTTTAATAGAGGTATATTCTTTAATATTCGATGTTATCTAAATACACTCCTGGAAATGGAAAAAAGAACACATTGACACCGGTGTGTCAGACCCACCATACTTGCTCCGGACACTGCGAGAGGGCTGTACAAGCAATGATCACACGCACGGCACAGCGGACACACCAGGAACCGCGGTGTTGGCCGTCGAATGGCGCTAGCTGCGCAGCATTTGTGCACCGCCGCCGTCAGTGTCAGCCAGTTTGCCGTGGCATACGGAGCTCCATCGCAGTCTTTAACACTGGTAGCATGCCGCGACAGCGTGGACGTGAACCGTATGTGCAGTTGACGGACTTTGAGCGAGGGCGTATGGTGGGCATGCGGGAGGCCGGGTGGACGTACCGCCGAATTGCTCAACACGTGGGGCGTGAGGTCTCCACAGTACATCGATGTTGTCGCCAGTGGTCGGCGAAAGGTGTACGTGCCCGTCGACCTGGGACCGGACCGCAGCGACGCACGGATGCACGCCAAGACCGTAGGATCCTACGCAGTGCCGTAGGGGACCGCACCGCCACTTCCCAGCAAATTAGGGACACTGTTGCTCCTGGGGTATCGGCGAGGACCATTCGCAACCGTCTCCATGAAGCTGGGCTACGGTCCCGCACACCGTTAGGCCGTCTTCCGCTCACGCCCCAACATCGTGCAGCCCGCCTCCAGTGGTGTCGCGACAGGCGTGAATGGAGGGACGAATGGAGACGTGTCGTCTTCAGCGATGAGAGTCGCTTCTGCCTTGGTGCCAATAATGGTCGTATGCGTGTTTGGCGCCGTGCAGGTGAGCGCCACAATCAGGACTGCATACGACCGAGGCACACAGGGCCAACACCCGGCATCATGGTGTGGGGAGCGATCTCCTACACTGGCCGTACACCACTGGTGATCGTCGAGGGGACACTGAATAGTGTACGGTACATCCAAACCGTCATCAAACCCATCGTTCTACCATTCCTAGACCGGCAAGGGAACTTGCTGTTCCAACAGGACAATGCACGTCCGCATGTATCCCGTGCCACCCAACGTGCTCTAGAAGGTGTAAGTCAACTACCCTGGCCAGCAAGATCTCTGGATCTGTCCCCCATTGAGCATGTTTGGGACTGGATGAAGCGTCGTCTCACGCGGTCTGCACGTCCAGCACGAACGCTGGTCCAACTGAGGCGCCAGGTGGAAATGGCATGGCAAGCCGTTCCACAGGACTACATCCAGCATCTCTACGATCGTCTCCATGGGAGAATAGCAGCCTGCATTGCTGCGAAAGGTGGATATACACTGTACTAGTGCCGACATTGTGCATGCTCTGTTGCCTGTGTCTATGTGCCTGTGGTTCTGTCAGTGTGATCATGTGATGTATCTGACCCCAGGAATGTGTCAATAAAGTTTCCCCTTCCTGGGACAATGAATTCACGGTGTTCTTATTTCAATTTCCAGGAGTGTATAACTGTGCTCTTTCTGAGAAGGGAGTTTGTTCGTTTAGCTTGTCTACAAGACAATTTGCTCAACTTCTTGGAAGATATTTCTCACTTTCTTGTTTTAAGTACTGTTTTTCACATGTAGACATTCTGCCGCTGAATAGGAATGGTGATTATGTAAGAATGGCTTTAGGATTTTAGTGAAAAGTGAGAATGATGAAGTAATTTTTATCTTATGTGAAGAGCTATTGTAAATTTATATCGCACTACTTGTAATGGAACGTTTATAAGCCGATGTCCTTGTTGCCTGGACATTGTATTTTCCTTTTTGTCTTAGAATGTGTCCATAAAAACTGAAGTTTTTATTTATGTATACTACAGACAGAATAACATGATTAGCATATGGACAATGGAGCAAATGTGCGTTATAATAGAGCTAACGCAGGAATTTTACGCCCTTCCGTTTCTTAAACAGTGTGAGTTGCGAGCCAGTCACAGACGAAAATCGCCGCTGGAGCGCGCTCGATTGCGTATACTATGTCAAGGCACACGTGCTCTGTGCACAAGTCGCATCATTTCTGAGTGTTCACCGGCACGCTCAAAGTTAACGTGCGATACTACGGTCCGTGTGCCAACGGCTAAGTCGCACCTCGTCCACCGGCAGCGCACCATTATTTGAAAAGGTTGTATGCAAGCTTCTCCTTAAGCATCTGACTTCAAATAATATATTGTCCAAGTCACAGTTTGGATTTCTTAACGGTTCTGATATAGATAAAGCTATTTACACTTACAGTGAGAATGTACTTAATTTATCAGATAATAAATTAGAGGCTACTGGCATTTACTGTGACCTGTCAAAAGCCTCTGTCTGTGTAAACCACAGCATTCTCTTAAGTAAATTAGAATATTGTGATGTCACCGGCAATGCTGCAAAACGGTTTGAGTTTTATCTATCTAAAAGTAAACAAATGGTGTCGTTGTAAAATACCTGTGCAGTAAGCAGTCAGTCTTCAACTAATTGGGAATTGGTTACATGTGGTGTTCCTCAAGGTTCCATCTTGGGTCCATAGCTTTTTATTGTGTATATTAATGCCCTCTCACATGTTACATTGCCAGATGTTAAGTTTGTTTTGTTTGCAGATGATACAGACATTGCAATAAGTAGCAAGTCAAGTACGCATTTACAAATAGCTGCTAATCAAATTTTCATCGACATTAATAAGTGGTTTAAAGCTAATTCACTGTCATTAAACTTTAAGGAGACCCACTATATGCAGTTCAGAACCTGTAAGAGATTTCCTTCCAGCATGTGTATAACATATGAAGACATGCAGATCGAAGAGGTTGATAGTGTTAAATTGCTGCGATTACAACTGGATAATAAAATCAGTTGGGAAGGGCATGCCATGTAACTGCTGAAGCGCCTAAACAAGTCTGTATTTGCCGTGAGAATGCTGTCAGATTTAGGAGACATAAATGTAAAAAAACTCGCATAATTTGCTTACTTTCACTCTGTTATGTCATATGGGATCATATTCTGGGACAAGCAAAAGTTTTTAGGGTGCAAAAGCGTGTGATAAGAATCATTAGTGGTGTAAATTCAAGAACATCATGTAGAAACCTGTTCAAGGAAGTTGGCATTCTAACCACTGGTTATCAGTATATTTATTCCTTAATGAAATTTGTTGGAAGTAATAAATATCTATTTCCAGCCAATAGCTCAATACATAGTATCAATGCTAGGAATAAGAACAATCTACATAAAGACCTAAAATCACTTACCGTGGTCCAAAAAGGGGTCCAATATTCATGAACACACGTTTTCAATAAATTGCCAGCAACCATTAAAAACTTGGTTTTAGATAAAGCACGATTTAAACAGAGTTTGATAGGCAGCTCCTTCTACTCCATAGATGAATAGCTTAACAGACTGCTAATCCAGCTTAAGTAAAAATATTTGTTAGATTTCAGTTTTGACAGCACTTGGTCACAACAGTCAGAATTAGGTATTTTGTGTATGATAAATTTATTAATAGTGCATAACAGTGTTTTATCCTGACAGCATGTTAATTCTGTAAATATTAGCTGTTCCAGTTTACAGCAATGTATTCAGCTATTTCGACAATCTCCTGACAAATGATTAGGGCAGAAAGTATTATATTCAAATGTTTTATGTTTTTATGTCATACTTTCTGACATGTTCCACACCCACGAGAAACATATCATTTTTTGGGTCTATGGAACGAAAACTGAATCTAATCTAATCTAAACCATACAAAGGCGGTGGGCCGCAGGTTTGTCCACCGCGGCCACGGCGCTAGCGTCGGAAGATGTTGCTGGTTTCAGTCACTGCAGCTCACTGACTCCTGCGGCACTCGCGACCAGCGCGTGTTCGCGTCGTCCGCCCTCTTGCAGCACGAGAGCGACACTCGAAAAGAATCTCTGGTGGAGAGGGGATCGATTGTGCGCAAATTTCATTCTTCGAAGTCCAGACATAGCAGAGGAATTGATTTTCGCGTATAGCAAGTGACTGTAGTTTTCTATTTCGAGTATCATTTCGCGTAACCGAGCAGAGGTTACTGAACATACAAACATCATCCTCGATCACATCCATTTCACCAGTCCGAGCATGTCTTCCATCTTTGTCAACCTCCATTGTGAACGGGTCGTTAAACCTTAATCTTCATTCACTCAGGCGCACATGATTTCATGCATCACTCTCCTATAGTGAAGGATGGTCGTCAGTTGCATTTACTATGGTTCAGTGCAAGCAATTGTTATTATTATGTGACTGACATGTATTAAATGTAGATACTATATTACTGGAAAAAAAGGACTTGGTTCCTTTCATTAAAAAGCGACTAAACTGAGTATTTCATTATATAACGTTTATATTCTTCAACTATTTTCTACAATGTAAGATATACTGCAACTAGCCACAGTATTTTAGAAATGATTTGATTGAACTGGGGGCCGAACCGCACCGTAACCCTGGGTTCTGTGTGGGGCGGCGGTGGGTTGGGTGGACTGCTATGGCCTGTTCTGGAGTTATGAACCACTGAGGGCTACGGTGAGACGAAGCGTCTCCGTCGTTTCTAGGTGCCCGGTTTAATACAATACTATATAAGGTTTTAAGGTATGAGAAAGATCCACCATGATTTAATAGCCATGTTAGAACAGCGCTACGTAAACAAGGAGCACTTCACCGCAGATTCAAGAGAAGTAATAACCTAGCTGAAAAACAGAAGCTAAACGAAGCGAAAATGAGCGTAAGGAGATCAATGAGAGAAGCGTTCAATGATTCTGAAAGTAAGATGCTGTCAACCGACCTGAGTAGAAACTCTAAGAAATTTTGGTCGTATGTAAAATCAATAAGTGGGTGAAATTCATGTATTCATTCTCTCAGCGACCACACCTGCGCCGAAACGGAAGATAACAGAAAGAAGGCCGGGATACTGTATTCGGTCTTTCGAAGTTGTTTCACAGCGGAAGATCCTAACATTGTCCCTCCTTTCTATCGTCGTGCGAACGTCGAAATAGCAGATATTGAGATAACCGATCGCGGAACTGAATGACAGCTACAGTGGCTTAGTAGTGGAAAGGCTTCAGGACCAGTCGAGATACCTATGAGGTTCTATGAAGACTATGCGAAAGAACTTGCTCCCCTTCTAGCAGTAATTTATCGTAGATCGCTTGAGTAACAAAATATAACTAACGACTGGAAAAAAGCGCAGGTTATTCCCGTTTCTTGAAAGACCGTAAGACAGATCCAGACAATTATAGACCTATATCGTTTATGTCACTCTATTGTTGAATTATGGAACATATTTTATGCTAAAGAATTACGACCTTTTTGGAAAACGAACATCCCCTCTATAAAAATCAACATGGATTCCGCAAACAGATATCCTGCGAAACTCAGCTCGCTCTGTGCCTCCATGAGATCCACAGCACAGTGGACACCGGCGCTCAGGTTGATACCGTGTTCCTTCATTTCAGTAAGGCATTTGACATTGTCCCGCATTGCCGTTTAATTTAAAAAAGTAGAACCTTACGTTCGGAGCAGTCTTTCGATTGGATTCAAGATCTTCTTGCAGATAGAACACAACACGTCGCTCTTAACGGAACAAAATCGAATTATGTACAGGTAATATCCGGAGTACCAGAGGGAAGTGTGATAGGACCGTTGCTGTTTACATCCTTAGTCAGAGAGCATCAGTTTTCCTTGTTGTTACCCTTTTAGGACTGCCTTCGCGTGTATCATCTTCAGAAAACTGTGAGAGGCTTCACTTCTTCGTCCGTATCTTAATTTTAGGCATTTTAGGCAATCAAGTTGCAGATATTTTCTTTCTGAAACATGACGATCTTCAGATGAATTTTCATTGGTAATAAACTCTTTAAAACATAGAATTTTATGATGGTGCAGTGTTTAGTTTGTTCATTACAACGGAACAATACTGCGTTTTCCAAAAGATTTACAAACAAAACTGTTCCGCAAATGAACATAACACTTGACTTATGTTTTGTGCAATGCGCAAAAGTTTATTAAAACCAAATTTGATTTATATCAGTTCCATCTGGTGTTTTCAAGATACAATTTTACCATGACATCGTATTAAAAACAGAAGCAGTTGATGAACCTGAGACATATTGAGTCCCACCTTTACCTACCGTAATGATGTAAGCCAAAGAAATGAACTGCACTTTTTACCAATATTGGGATTTGAAACTGGGTCTCCTACATACTAGGCAGGTGTCCTAACCATGATCCCATTATGCCAACTATCCTGCTTGTCGAAAGCCCAGAAATACTGATGAGAGATTATAAGTGGAATAGGAATGGGCTCAGGCACAAGTTGGAATTTGTATCACAGAGGGAGAAACACTAAGCTAGTCCATGCAGGGGAGGTAGCTGCAGTGAGAGTACGATGTAATAGCTAGTGCATCTGTTTCGTAAGCAAGAGAACCAGGTTCGAATCCTGGCATTAGTACGAACTTAAATTCATTTTTTTGGCCTAAATCATTATCGTATTACAAACAGTTTAAAATAAGACCACAAGAGATCTTTGGCAGAACCACTGAGTACTGAATCAATACTTGTGGGTGGTACTGTTTGATTATATTTGATTTGACTTAACCGTGGGGGACAAAACGGTTGTTGTCCTAGACCCTTACTGCCCACAGCCATACTGGGTTTACTGTGGTGTATTTCTCCCTGTCATTCTGAAGAGGAGGACTCCCTTTACTAGACCTCTTGTGCCGATGGTATCATCGCCACATGTCCGACGTCTTCTAATGCCGCGCGCAAACTACCCGCGCCGGTACTACGATGTGGCGCGACCAGCGCCGCTCAGCTGACGGCCTCTGCCAGCTGCCACGAGGGGCGGCCGGAGATAGCAACGTGGAGAACGGTTGTAACCAGAGAGCGAGACGGAAGAGCGGAGCCCCGGACTGCGCCAATCTGCTACAAGACGTGTTCCAGACAGAAGACACCTTTGATCGGTGTCGGTGACACCGAGGACAGCACCGATGATTAACCTTTTTGAGTTACAGTGAGCTGTGTTGATTGGAATGGTCATCGCTCAGGGGTCTGAATACCGGGTCTCCAGTGCTTTGCGTTAGGAGATTTAATGTGATGCGGTATGGTCCGTTGCACCACATAATGAGCAATTAGGGACTTCTGTCACTGTATCCATCGTGTGCAGACGTTTTTCTGAAGTTCCCAAGCCCATTCATTTGACCTGCTACGAGTTTAATCTGTCTCCTGCTCATGCCCAAGATGACAGAACACGGTTTTGGCACCACTAACTAGACATGTTTTTGTTTCTGGATTTTAATTCAGTATTATATGTGCTGGCGCTTAATTTGCTGCTCAGGACGGAGGAAAGAATGCGCATTGTTCGCAAATTGAGAACCATGTTTGAGGCTGTCCGTGGCGGGTGACGGATGTTTACAGACTGCGGTTTCTGCGAAGCGAAGCGCCGCCGCCTGTTTGGAGAGCGGCGGCCCCCATAAGTCAGGGCCCGCCGTGTTTGTGGGCGCCGCGCATGAATATGCATGAGAGAGCCTGAGTCAGTCCGGCCACAAGTACGTCGCCGTGTCACACTCACCCGCACGCGCCCTGCCGCGGCCGGACCGCGGGCTCGGCTCCCAAATGTGGCAGCCCGCCAGCGTCACTGGCGTCCTGCATTCCATCTGCCTCTTCGCATAGAACGAGCTCCCTCCCCCCCCCCCCCCCACCAAGTTGAGTTTCGTTGTAATATTCGAATAATACCTTGGCCCTCACGTCAAAGGGTATTCGTTCAAAAAACTTGCTGCTAAATATGTGGTCGCGATTTCTCTGCAAAGTGAGTACGTGGTCAGATAAAAGAGAAATCGTCTTTAAGAATAAGCTTACCCTTTTTATTGCTGTGATTGCCGACTGTATCAAAGTCACAAAAACGTTTGTACAGGATCAATCGTTTGACATCCACTGCTCGATAAAACTCTCCTCCATACTTTTTCACGCTTTATGCTCCTCACCTGTATGCATTCATGCGATTCTCACTTCTTTTATAATTTTTCTGATTTCTCGGTTTTTCAGTCTTTTCTTGTGTCCCAGAAGACAGAAATGAACTTTCTTATTCGCTTGGCATCATGTATCACTCCCACTTATTTTTCACGATCTCCAGCCTTTAGTTAAACAGTTATTCATAGAGAAATTGCCAAGGCATGCATTTATTCTAATCTTCTTACTCCACTCCGCCTTGCCCCTCTCTTTATCGATTTCCTTCGCTCCTTTCTCTGTTCAACTCCTCCTTCCCCAACTCTCTGTCCATCTCATGCTCCCACCTCTTCCTGTCCATCTGTTCCTTCTTCTTTCCTCTATCTCCTCTCCCCTCTCCCTGTCCATCCCTTCCATTCCCCTTCCTCCATTTCCTCCTCCCCCTCTCTCTGTCCCTCGCCTCCCACTGCCCCTGATCATCTCTGCCCCCAATATGTTTATCCTCCCCTTCCCTCCCTCTAGGGCCACCATGTGCTGTTGCCATTTTTCGGGGTGCACTCAGCGTCGTGATGCCAATTGCGGAGCTACTCGACCGAATAGTAGCGGCTTCGGTCAAGAATACCACCATACCGACCGGGAGAGCGGTTTGCTGACCCCACGCCCCTCATATCCGCATCCTCCTCTGAGGATGACACGGCGGTCGGATGGTACCGGTAGGTCACTCGTGGCATGAAGACAGAGTGTTTTTCTTTTCTCTCCCTCTATCTGTTCATCTCCTCCTGCCCTCTTCTCTGTCCACGTTATCACTCCCAGCCCAGTAGGTCTCTGGTGGTTCATACCCTCACAATTATTTCTTTTCTGATCGATGTGTCTACAAAATTTGGTTGAAGTCATACCAGAGATTTAGGATGAGCTTTTTGCCTGTGGCTTTGCACGCTTACGCACATGTCCAATACCTACCACATGTAATTAACAGATTTCACACGTATTTGTACACATATTTTGTTGTGTCTAGACAAGACAGCCTAGACACAATGAGAGGAAGCCGAAAGGCACGCGCTTGAACTCACGCAGGCAAGAGATAGGTCTAGGATACGTAATGAATGCTATAAAGAAAAGTACGTAGCTTCTGGAATACTTAACTTTAATCCATCCTTGTGGTACATCGCTCTTGACGATATAAGTGAGACTCTGTAGATACATGCAATGTTACTAATGGCGCCTTGCTAGGTAGTAGCCATTGACTTAGCTGAAGGCTATTCTAACTATGTTCTGCAAATGAGCGAGGCTTCGTCAGTGTGCATCGCTAGCTACGTCGTCCGTACAACTGGGGCGAGTGCTAGTACGTCTCTCTAGACCTGCCGTGTGGTGGCGCTCGGTCTGCTATCACTGAAAGTGGCGACACGTGGGTCCGACTTGTACTAATGGACCGCGGCCGATTTAAAGCTACCACCTAGCAAGTGTGGTGTCTGGCGGTGACACCACATATTTCACCTGCATCTCTAGCGAATTTCTCCCTGCATCCACACCACATCTCCTTCGAAGATAAAAATTCAGAGCTCCACCCTCCAACAGTATAACCATTGCGGTGGTCTTTTGCGACTCTGCACGGGTTATTCTGTTTGATGTCCTCCCCCGTGGTGCAACGATTAGCAGTGAAGTGTATCGTGCTACCCTCGGGAAATTGAAGAAACGACTTCGGCGTGTTCGTCACCACAGAAATTCAAATGAACTTCTGCTTGTCCATGACATCGTAAGACCTTCAACAAGTCTGCGCATCCGAGAGGAGCTCCCAATACTTCACTGGACGGTTCTTCCTCATCCACCCTTCAGCCAGTATCTCGCACCTTCAGACTTCTATCTATTTGGCCCAATGAAAAGAGAATCTCAATGCGAAGCGGTACGTGGATGATCGGGAGGTTACTGATGCTGCAAAAAAAAAAAAAAAAAAAAAAAAAAAAAAAAAACGTTTTGTAGCCAAAAGGATGGCGAATAATATATTCTATTCGAATCCTGAACAAAACCTGTTTTTAGGAAAAAAGTGGTGCATTAGCTATTGAACGCCTCTCGTACCACATTGATGACTTTAGCACCAGAGGGATTTTTTTAATTATTGCAACTTAAAAAAAATGGTTCAAATGGCTCGGAGCACTATGGGACTCAACTGCTGTGGTCATAAGTCCCCTAGAACTTAGAACTACTTAAACCTAACTAACCTAAGGACATCACACACATCCATGCCCGAGGCAGGATTCGAACCTGCGACCGTAGCGGTCGTGCGGTTCCAGACTGTAGCGCCTTTAACCGCTCGGCCACTCTGGCCGGCGCTATTGCAACTTAGTTTTAGGTCTACAGCATTTTAAGTTGGCGGAAGTGCTACTGAGATTTGGACACTGGATTCTTGTCTGAGAGAAGGAGGACAATAACCTCGTCTGCCCACCCTAATTGCCCGCAGCTCGTGGTCGTGCGGTAGCGTTCTCGCTTCCCACGCCCGGGTTCCTGGGTTCGATTCCCGGCGGGGTCAGGGATTTTCTCTGCCTCGTGATGACTGGGTGTTGTGTGATGCCCTTAGGTTAGTTAGATTTAAGTAATTCTAAGTTCTAGGGGACTGATGACCAAAGCTGTTAAGTCCCATAGTGATCAGAGCCATTTGAACCATTTGAACCCACCCTAATTTATGATTTCAGAGGTTGTCGGTAACTACTCAGGCAAATGTCGAGACAGCTTTCTAAAAACAGGGACCTCCAGCTGTGCTTATTCTACCTTTCCGATGGTCTAAATGATAAACCTAAGCCTTCTATAAACTTTCCTTTTAGAATAGAAACCTTCTATTCGGAAAAATGTAGATATTAATGTTATTCGTAGTCTACTGTCGCAGATACACTACTAACATTTTCCGAAGTATAAGGCCACAGTGAGTTTTATCACAGCAAGAAGAAATTAGTTCCAATACAATTGAATCTCTCTTCGACATTGAAGGTGAAGGAACAACGAGCGACTAAATTCGAAAAATAATGCTGAATACACAGGTTTCTAAACGTGATAGGAATTCCTTTTAATTATAATTTAAAGGAGTGACCTAGTTGTAAGAAAATGTCAAACTGTACTTTATTCGAGATGGGTAGTGAACTGCCACAAGGAGCTTCCTGTAACGTTTTTACGGTATTTTTCGAGACCTATGTATTTAGTGTCGTAGTTTCAGCGAGAAATTGGAAGTAATTCCTTGCACCTGACCTCGAGTTAGTCACCTTCGCCAGTGTAAGGCAGACATGCTGGGATGGCAGCGAGCCAACCCGTGTTCCAAGCCGGTCGCTGCCAGTGTAATACGAGTTGCCTCCCTCCTCGTTAGATGTCGGACAGACAGGAGCTGTGATGGACTGTACAATGACGGCTCCTGTAGATTGCGTACACACTTGCACAGTGGGATCGGGTTTCAGGGTAGCGTGTGCTCTGGAACTAACGAGGTGCGAAACAGTCAGTCAGCTGCCTTGAATAATGGATGGATGGTCCGTAGATTACTGCACCCCAAGCTGTGTTACACGATGCTATCAGGATCTAATAGCTACTGTGACACACAACTATATGCATAATGTATACTATATTAATTTCGGAAAACTGTACAATAAGTTTGTGCTCATAGAATTCCTGTGATTAGGGAAACTTCCAAAAACTAGATGGCCAAGTGTCAATAAACAAATATAAAAAAATAAAAATGGCTTCCAAATCGACCGTACATATAAACGCCACAGTTGTGTCGATGGTGATAACATTAGAGCTGTTGAGATAGAACATATCATAAGGAAGTTCTAACTAAACAAATTTATCTACATCCAGCGGTTCACGAAATATTTATTTCTGAGTATTTGACTGAAAGTTTCGACAAATCCATGAATTCCAAATTATTTCCTTTTATAGATCTTCTTCCTAATCCGCCCCACAATACGACTCTCTTTTCGGACTTTTACAGTGGCATACATTAATGCCTCACTTACTTTAAAAAAAAAATTCATCGTCCGTTTTGACTATAAAAACTATTTGTTTATGACATCCACTATTGCAATTTCGGATTTTAAGCAATAATCAAGATGAATACAACGAAAGTGCGAGGGAATTTACATACAGAACTGTATCACATCACTTATATAGTGCAAATCACATGTCAGTTATATTATCAGACGACATATTTCTGACACTTCATGCTTCAGCTCATGTCAAAATTTTAATATTATCCGACGCGTATATTTGTCGTCGCATGGAGAGCCGCATCAAACCAGTCTCAGGACTGAAGACCACAACAAATGGCTCTGAGCACTATGGGACTCAACTGCTGTGGTCATAAGTCCCCTAGAACTTAGAACTACTTAAACCTAACTAACCTAAGGACATCACACACATCCATGCCCGAGGCAGGATTCGAACCTGCGACCGTAGCGGTCGCGAGGTTCCAGACTGAAGCGCCTTTAACCGCGCGGCCACTCCGGCTGGCGAGGACCACAACAACAACAACATATTTGTCGTCATCATACAGCCCTTCCCCACTGGTGGAATATACACCAACAGAAGTAAAACCGTCTATGTACTGACTTGGCAGAAAATATTAAGAAATTTTGGTCTTATGTCTAAGCGGTAGGTGGATCAAAACAAAATGTCCAGACACTCTGTGACCAAAATGGTACTGAAACAGAGGATGACAGACTAAAGGCCGAAATACTAAATGTCTTTTTCCAAAGCTGTTTCACAGAGGAAGACTGCACTGTAGTTCCTTCTCTAGATTGTCACACAGATGACAAAATGGTACATGTCGAAAATGGGATACCAGTTCGATTTTACAAAGAGTACGCGAAGGAACTTGCCCCCTTCTTGCAGCAGTGTACCGTAGGTCTCTAGAAGAGCGTAGCGTTCCAAAGAATTGGAAAAGGGCACAGGTCATCCCCGTTTTCAAGAAGGGACGTCGAACAGATGTGCAGAACTATAGACCTATATCTCTAACGTCGATCAGTTGTAGAATTTTGGAACACGTATTATGTTCGAGTATAATGACTTTTCTGGAGACTAGAAATCTACTCTGTAGGAATCAGCATGGGTTTCGAAAAAGACGGTCGTGTGAAACCCAGCTCGCGCTATTCGTCAACGAGACTCAGAGGGCCATAGACACGGGCTCACAGGTAGATGCCGTGTTTCTTGACTTCCGCAAGGCGTTTGATTAAGTTCCTCACAGTCGTTTAGTGAACAAAGTAAGAGCGTATGGACTATCAGACCAGTTGTTTGATTGGATTGAAGAGTTCCTAGATAACAGAACGCAGCATGTCATTCTCAATGGTGAGAAGCCTTCCGAAGTACGAGTGATTTCAGGTGTGCCGCAGGGGAGTGTCGTAGGACCGTTGCTGTTCACAATATACATAAATGACCTTGTGGATAACATCGGAAGTTCACTGAGGCTTTTTGCGGATGATGCTGTAGTATATCGAGAGGTTGTAACAATGGAAAATTGTACTGAAATGCACGAAGATCTGCAACGAATTGACGCATGGTGCAGGGAATGGCAATTGAATCTCTATGTAGACAAGTGTAATGTGCTGCGGATACATAGAAACAAAGATCCTTTATCATTTAGCTATAGTACAGCAGGTCAGCAGCTGGAAGCAGTGAATTCCATAAATTATCTGGGAGTAGGTATTAGGAGTGATTTAAAATGGAATGACCATATAAAATTAATCGTCAGTAAAGCAGATACCAGACAGATTCATTGGAAGAATGCTAAGGAACTGCAGTCCGAAAACAAAGGAAGTAGGTTACAGTACACTTGTTCACCCACTGCTTGAATACTGCTCACTGTTGTGGAATCCGTACCAGGTGGGGTTGATAGAAGAGATAGAGAAGATTCAACGGAGAGCAGCGCGCTTCGTTGCAGGATCATTTAGTAATCGCGAAAGCGTTACGGAGATGATACATAAACTCCAGTGGAAGACTCTGCAAGAGAGACGCTCAGTAGCTCGGTACGGGCTTTTGTTGAAGTTTCGAGAACATACCTTCACCGAGGAGTCAAGCAGTATGTTGCTCCGTCCTACGTATATCTCGCGAAGAGACCATGCGGATAAAATCAGAGAGATTAGAGCCCACACAGAGGCATACCGACAATCTTTCTTTCCACGAACAATACGAGACTGGAATAGAAGGGAGAACCAATAAAGGTACTCAAGGTACCCTGCGCCACACACCGTCAGGTGGCTTGCGGAGTATGGATGTAGATGAACGCTGAGAAGGAGTTGTGTAACGTAAAGGAAAGTTTGTATATGTCTTTCTACATCTCAAAGGTGAAGTCTACTCAAATTTCGCGCTGTCACATGAGAGTGTCTCTAGTAGCGCCATTATGAGGATGCATATCTGATTTGCTTTAAACACGCACTCTAACGGTCGTGAGCTCTAGTTACCTTTGAGACTGGACGTTGTGAATAGACGCAAGAAGCCTTTAAGGTGACAAGGCCGCCATTATCAACATGTCACTGAGTTTGAACGAAGTAGTGTAATAGGGCTACGAGAAGCCGGATGTTCCTTCTGTGACATTGTGGAAAGACTTGGCAGGAACGTAGCATGCTTGTGGCCAGCGGTGGTCAAGAGAATGTACGAAAACAAGAAGTCCGGGACCTGGACGGCCACGTGGCACTACCGAGAGGGAAGATCATCATGATCCATGTAGAGCTCTGGCTCATCGTACTACATCTGCAGTAGCAATTTGAGCAGCAGCAATTTGAGCAGCAGTTGCCACCGCTTCGATACAGCGAGCTGTTGTAAATCGGTTGCTTCAGTGACAATGCCGAGCCAGACGCCCTGTGGCGAGCATTCCACTGAACCCACACCACCGCCATTTACGACTTCAGCTGCGCCTAGTGAGGGCACATTGCAGGGCCGGGTGGAGGTCTGTTGCGTTCTCTGGTGAAAGCTGGTTCTGCGTTGGTGCCAGTGATTGCCGTGTTGGAAGGAGCCAGTTGAGGGACTGCAACCAACCTCTCTGCATACTAGACGCACTGGACCTACACCTTACGACTTAGTATGACAGCAGGAGCATCATCCCACGCATCATGACTGCAAATCCGTACGTGAGTCTGGTGATTCGATCTTTCCTGCTGCCACTTATGAACAGCATTTCCAACAGGATAACGTTCGCCCTCATACCGCTGTTGTAACCAACATGTTCTACAGATTGTCGACACGTTGCCTGGGCCTGCTCGATCACCAGATCTGTCTCCAGTCGAGCACATATGGGACATCATCAGACGACAATTCCAGCGACATCCACAAACAACATTAACCGTCCTTGCATGGACCGACCAAGTGCAACATACCTGGAACTCCGTCCCACAAACTGACATCCAGCACCTATGCAACACAATGCATGCAAATTTGCATATTTCCATTCAACAGTCTGGCTGTTACACCGGTTATTAACGTACCAGAATTTCACATTTGCTATGGCCTACCTCGCGCTTACATTGACCAGCGAACTTGCAATTTGAATCACTCAAATATCTTATATAGACACATGTATTCGTGAAATTTCATTACTCAACATTAATTATTTTTTGTACTGCGAATTTTTTCATCAATGTGTAACTGAAAGAACGTGTCCACATTAAGCGAGAACAGATTATGTACATAGTGAAAATGATGTAAACATTATGCATCGTCCCGTCTTGAGAATGTTTGTATAAATAATATGAAATTACTACACATGTTTAGTGTCTGACAGCAACTGAAGCTGCTAGTGGTAAGAACATTTTGACTAATATAGCCTATGTATGCGTTTTTCCTGCTAAGAATTAGCTGTTATCGAACAGTGAACATGTGCAGTAACTTCAACGTATTTATGCGAAAGATGCCAACAAGGTAACAGTGTATATAGTTAACGGCATTTAATGTACACTACTGCCCATTAAAATTGCTACACCAAGAAGAAATTCAGATGATAAGCGGGTATTCATTGGACAAATATATTATACTAGAACTGACATGTGATTACATTTTAACACAATTTGGGTGCACAGGTCCTGAGAAATCAATATCCAGAACAACCAAACCAGCTGGCCGTAATAACGGCCTTGATACGCCTGGGCATTGATTCAAACAGAGCTTGGATGGCGTGTACAGGTACAGCTGCCCATGAAGCTTCAACACGATACCACAGTTCATCAAGAGTAGTGATTGGCGTATTGTGACGAGCCAGTTCTTCGGCCACCATTGACCAGACGTTTTCAATTGGTGAGAGATCTGGAGAATGTGCTGGCCAGGGCAGCAGTCGAATATTTTCTGCATCCAGAAAAGCCCGTACAGGACCTTCAACATGCGGTCGTGCATTATCCTGCTGAAATTTAGGGTTACAGAGGGATCGAATGAAGGGTACAGTCACGGGTCGTAACACATCTGAAATGTAACATCCACTGTTCAAAGTGCCGTCAATGCGAACAAGAGGTGACCGAGACGTGTAACCAATGGCACCCCATACCATCACGCCTGGTGATACGCCAGTATACACGCTTCCAACGTGCGTTCACCGCGATGTCGCCAAACACGGATGCAACCATCATGATGCTCTAAACAGAGCATGGATTCATCCGAAAAAATGACGTTTTGCCATTCGTGCAACCAGGTTCGTCGTTGCGTACACCATCGCAGGCGCTCCTGTCTGTGATCCAGCGTCAAGGGTAGCCGCAGCCATGGTCTCCGAGCTGATAGTCCATGCTGCTGCAAACGTCGTCGAACTGTTCGTGCAGATGGTTTTTTTCTTGCAAACGTCCCCATCTGTTGACTCATGGATCGAGACGTGGCTGCAAGATCCGTTACAGCCATGCGGATAAGATGCCTGTCATTTCGACTGCTAGTGATACGAGGCCGTTGGGATCCAGCACGGCGTTCCGTATTACCCTCCTGAACCCACAGATTCCATATTCTGCTAACGTCATTGGATCTCGACCAATGCGAGCAGCAATGTCGCGATACGATAAACCGCAATTGCGATAGGTTACAATCCGACCTTTATCAAAGTCGGAAACGTGATGGTACGCATTTCTCCTCCTTACACGAGGCATCACAACAACGTTTCACCAGGCAACGCCGGTCAACTGTTGTTTGTGTATGAGAAATCGGTTGGAAACTTTCCCCATGTCAGTACGTTGTAGGTGTCGTCACCGGCGCCCACCTTGTGTGAAAGCTCTGAAAAGCTAATGATTTGCATATCACTGCATATTCTTCCTGTCGGTTAAATTTCGCGTCTGTAGCAAGTCATCTTCGTGGTGTAGCAATTTTAATGGCCAGTCGTGTATATAGTCTCTCTCTTTCTCTCTTAATTTGGATGCATTCTTTCTTTGGTCTGCTAAGCCAATGAAGATGGACCACGGGATGATGATAAACACACATGTCTGCTATTTTCAAAAATTTTGACATGTGGCGTGTGAGTAACGTGTCGTCTTATAACTACCACGTGAGTGATACGGTGTAAGTGAAGTGACACAGATCTGTGTGACTACGCTGTTTTTGTGTGTATGGCGTATACTGTCCGTGAACCCCCTATTGGGAAGTTCGGCCATCCGGCGCAAAACTTTTTATTTAATGCCACTTCGGTGACTTGCTCGGCGATGGTGACAAATGATACAGAGGATAACACACACATCCAGTCCCGAGAGGATAAAATCCTCGACCGGGCCTAGAATCGCACCCGGGGCACCTTGAGAGAGGGTCAGCAACCCTAACCACAAGGCCACGAGCTATTGACGTTATTTTCGTTGTATTCCACTCGAAAATGGCTAAATTAGGTCGAAATTGCAATATTGGATTTCATTATAAATAATTTTAACAATCAAAACTGACGATTACGCCTTTTTTACAAGTTTTATGAGTTTACGATTATCAACCCCATCAAAGGAATGGCTCACAGACCTAATAAGAAGCCTAAGTCTGCAGGCCCAAGTACGCATGATTTTCTTTCTTTTCGACGCCATTACTGGAGCGGAGCTCCTCTGTTGATAATCCTGTACAGATGTCCGGTTCCGTTTTGGATGTCAATAAAGAATGCAAGTGGTATGGCACTCGGTATACCGGCACCCAGTTCGAATACAGGTGATGGCAGGAATTAATGGTCCAGTGAGGACGAGCAATCCCTGACCAGCAACATCTTCCTTTTAGTTCCCGATTTCTTCGTAACGGCTCGTAAAGTGCGGGTACTTGGCAGTATTGACTATAAATTATGTTCGACAGTTTCCTTGCTCTTTTTCGATTCCTTCCCTTCATTCCGTAATTGGTATTAACAATAGACAGCAAACATTCTCATCAACACGATACAGAGGTCGCGGAAGGTCGTTGCGAAACCTCTTCCATTAAGATTTAGCCAAGAAGGCCTTACTGGATTCCCCTGTTTCCCTCCAAATTCAGCAGTGAGTACAACAGTGGCTTCGCTAGTCTTTATCATCTTTTCATTAGTAATGTGCCTATTTTCATTGTTCTTGGTATTATTCTTGGTACTGCTGCTGCTCATTTTCAATGGCAATGGCAGTATATGACAAGGAGAGCCTCAACTTAAAGGGTGTAAAAATTTTTACACATCGTACTTTTAGAGCTAAGGAACTTGTGGTGTTGAATAGGAAAAAATAAATACTGAAAAATCTAGGGCACTTATTAGAAACTGCGACGCGCCATGAAGTCTAAATGTCCAAGAATGCTGTCGAGCGGAATCGTCCTGTTGCACGATAAGGCTCATCCCGACACTGTCAATCGAAGCGAATTTGTTGGGAAACATTGTAACATTAGACGTACAGCCCCGATAATTCACCGTGTGATGTTCACATCTCTGACGACCTTCGTGGACGTTAGTTTCAGTCGGACGAGGGAGTCCAGGGGTGGGTGTGGTTGTGTATCCGTCAGCGGCCGACCGCATTCTACCAAACAAGAACTGATCGTCTCGACTCTCAGTGGGATAAATATCTTAACGAGTGTGGTGATTACTATTGAATCGAACCATTCCATGGTCCCTTTGTGGCGGTGTTCGGTTTTCATTTAACTGCCTCTCGTAATTAGATACTAAGATCATGGGTCTGCTCCAAAAGTCAAAAGTACCTAATTTCATGGTATGAGATGAACTGAATGGATCGATGGGGATAAAATCAATGGAGACGCAATGGCAAAAAATTATATCGGTGCCAATCGTTCAGATATGCTGAAACTGCAGCGTAATGAGACAATAGGGGGCTTTACCATATGAAAAGGACACAAATGCATGGGGAAACAGAATTTAACATATAACTTTCTCATTAACAAGCTGATACTGATACTTCATGACTATCTGATTCCAAAGGGAAACTGTGGCTGCCTGTCTGCTGAGCTGTTCAGTATGCCGTCATTCGTGATAAAATTGCGGCTACTCAGCTTTCCTTTCACCAGACAAAAGCTTAGAGCCTTCTGAAGCAACCTATCTATCGTGGCATCTGAGAGGGTCGCACAACTTCTCCACCTGCAGAGAATCAGCACGTCAAAAGTCATGACAGTCGAACCAGCATGTTGAAATTATTCCCCGACACATAGCAGAAATAGTTGAGATTTTAGTGACGGAGCTATCCTCTTAAGGAACACAACATGCATCATTAAAGCAAGGTAAACAATGAAAGCCTTCGTCAGAGGTTTTGATCTTGCAGCAATGTGCTTTTAATTCTTTTGCAGCGGGGCAAAGGCAATGTGAAGTGTCCGAGGAGCTCGAAATAGCCGGTGCTTAGCCAGCAGAGAGCTGCATCTGACAGCCTAGTGGAGGTCAGAGAGAGACTCGTACTACATTTCACCAGCCGCACCTCACGTCAAGCAAGCGCTCCAGCTAAGGAACGTGGTTAGGCGCTCAAGGAGTAGAACAGGAAGAGATTTAAATCTTATATAACATACAAATCCTCCACAGCGTTTGTGAAACCAATGAATTTCCCGGTAAAAAGGGACTAGAACAAAATGATTCTGTATCTCCAAAACTACTTTCAGCAATTCTGGATAAAGCAATGTCTAAATTGAATTAGAAAACAGAGGTAAAGGTGGAAAGAGGCGAAATAACCCGAGGTTTCCTAATGATATTGTTGTGTTTGCAAGTAATATAGAGGAACTTCAAATATTAGTTTGCGAACTTGCGTTAGTCTCCTCTGAAGTTGGTCTAAAGATGAACCGTCTTGAAGCCAAGAGCACGACGAACGAATTGGCATCTGAGGAAAATATGTACGTATGTTGGAAGTAGGCTACACAACTGCAAAGGGTAACATAATATGTCTATCTGACTCAACTTGTAAATATGAAAGTAGACTTAAATCAGAAATATTTCGACGTATTAAATTGGGCATTCATCCTTATGAAAGATACTCCTCAGTTTTCAGCTCTAAGGTGTCGGTTGAGCTGAAGAAAATATTTTTTGACGGAAGTATACTGTCAGTTATAACTTATGGCTGTGAGACATGGGGCTTAAATGAGTTCGCTTTTAGAAAGCTCATAGTACCCCTAAGAGGATGATGAAGATCAAAGTTGTGCAACTCAAAGAAAGACAGAAAGAAAGCAGTAGATATCAGACGTGCGATTGAGGTTAGTAACGCTGTCGGAAGAGTAAATATCTTGTAATGGCAGTGGGTGGTCACGTCGCTCGAAGAAAGGATGGTAGATGGTCAGAACAGATATTAGATTTGATCCCAGTTTACTGAAAAAGACCAAGGGGGCAAGCATCGGACAGGTGGGACAGATACGACAGACATCTGTATTCAGTTGGCATCGCGAAGTTCAACGTCGATAGAAATGGAAAGACATGCTGGGATCTTACACTGCACGTCCACTCAAAGAGGGCACGTCGCAAAGTGATTGAATTGACTGATGATGATGATAATGAAATTATTAACGTAACTGGGGGACTGGATTTGGACAGTCTTTACGACGAAAAATTAATACATATTTTCCCATGTCAAGCGATTAGCTGTAAGTGAAAAAAAAGAGATATTCTCAACAAGAGGAAGGATCCGTGCACGTGATAAGCCATTGTCGTTGTTACTGTGACTGGATTTACGCATCGTTCACCGATTACAAGCCGAGAGCCTGTGGATTCATACGGATGGCGAAACATATTAGTTTAAGTGCGAAATTAAGTAAAATCTGAGCGCAGGATAAAAATGCATACCTTGGTTCGTATTCAGAGATTATAACTCTGTAGCTTTCGATACCTGGATAAACACGTACACCTTTTTTTTCCTTGTTACTTCTGCTGTCTTATTCATGATGATGCGAAGTATTATCTTTTAAAGAAAGAAATTTGCCGGCGTCCTGCTACATTTGTGGAGATATTTAACATTCAGACACGCGACAGTAAAATACATCTCCGTTATGACCTCACTATCTAAGTAGTAGTAGACTGGACACATGTAACATACAGGTTTTATAAACTGCTCGCATCAAGACGAATATGAGACTATTCGGACGGATGATAAGCGCAGTACATACTACGGTAAAATTTCACTTCAATAAGAGTTGGAAAGGTTCAAACTGTTGGATACGAATTTCTAACTCTTAAGGCAAGAAGGTAAGCAACTGTTTAGAGTTCTGGAATTCAATCGACCGTTTGCAAGATCCTACACGACCTCCTGCGAGAACTGCAATAGGCACTCATCCGAATAATGCGGGTAATTGTAAAAAGGAAGGAGGGATGGTTCAAATGGCTCTGAGCACTATGGGACTTAACTACTGAGGTCATCAGTCCCCTAGAACTTAGAACTACTTAAACCTAACTAACCTAAGGACATCACACACATCCATGCCCGAGGCAGGATTCGAACCTGCGACCGTAGCGATCACGCGGTTCCAAACTGACGCGCTTAGAACCGCACGGCCACACCGGCCGGCTGGAAGGGGCGAAAACTAGCATTTAACGTCCAGCTAATTACTAGGTCACCAAAGACGCTACACAAATTTGAACTGAGGAAGGATGGATGGAAAAGAAAATGGGCTGTCCACTTTCCCACAGAATCACACATCGAACCTGCGACCGTAGCGGTCACGCGATTCCGAACTGAAGCGCTTAGAACGGCTTGGCCACAGAGGCCAGCTAGGTACATTCAGCGTCATATGTAGATACTGTTTACAAAATGTGTTGCGAATAAAGTTATTGGCAAAGAAGTAATAAATTTAAACTTCATGTACAATGCTGCAGTTTTTCACTCATCTCGTTGTTTATGACGTCATATCTGCTGAAATGTGATAGGTAGGTGGTCCTCGACATCGATTGTTGTCTTACAGTGACGGATATGTGTACCAGGTTGAGGTCAGTCCATTGGCTACATGCACACGCGCGCACACACACACACACACACACACACACACACACACACACACACACACACACACATACACACACACACACACACACATGCACACACCCACATACATAAATTTTTATTATATATATGGATTCACTCAAAATGTACGGATGAAACTCCTAAGGGAAAAAAGTCATTCTCGCAAGTACTGGTAGTAAAAGATTGCTTACGATGTAGCATATAGGGTTTTCGAAGACTTAGGCCCAGTGAACAAGCAAACCTGTCACCGGAAGGACGAGCACGTCTGTATCAGGAACTGTTTACACATACGTTTGTAGCTTGGTGAACGTAACACCAGATATGCGATGAAATAACGCTTTGAGGTTCGCCGATGACACTGTAATTCTGTCAGAGACAGCAAAGGACCTGGAAGAGGAGCTGACCGGAATGGACAAGGTCTTGAAAGGAGGATATAAGATGAACATCAACAAAAGCAAAACGAGAATAATGGAATGTAGTCGAATTAAATCTGGTGATGCTGCGGGAATTAGATTACGAAATGAGACGCTTAAAGTAATAAATGAGTATTGCTATTTGGGGAGCAAAATAACTGATGATGGTCGAAGTGAAGAGGATATAAAGAGTAGACTAGCAATGGCAAGGAAAGCATTTCTGAAGAAGAGAAATTTGTTAACATCGAATATGGATTTAAGTGTCAGGAAGTCGTTTCTGGAAGTATTTGTATGGAGTGCTGCCATGTATGGAAGTGAAACATGGACGATAAATAGGTAAGACAAGAAGAGAATAGAAGCTTTCGAAATGTGGTGCTACAGAAGAATGCTGAAGATTAGATGGGTAGATCACATTACTGATGAGGAGGTATTGAATAGAATTGGAGAGAAGAGAAATTTGTGGCACAACTTGACTAGAAGAAGGGATTGGTTGGTAGGGCATATTCTGAGGCATCAAGGGGTCACTAATTTAGTATTGGAGGGCCGCCTGGAGGGTAAAAATCGTAGAGGGAGCCCAAGAGATGAATACACTAAGCAGATTCAGAAGGATGTAGGTTGTAGTAGGTGCTGGGAGATGAAGGACCTTGCACAGGATAGAGTAGCATGGAGAGCTGCGTCAAACCAGTCTCTTGAATGAAGACCACAACAACAACAACCTGTATGAACGCGAAGAATGATCGTGTCGAACAACTGCAAAAAATAGGTGCAATACGATAATTTCTTTATCAACAATAGTATCAATTATAAGAAATGTTTATGCTGAATGCTGTTATAGAGTTACAGGTGGTTTTCTGTTTACTTCTCGCATCATCCGCAAATGCTACACAGCACCACTTTGATCCTGTCCTTCGTTCTGCTCGAACGATGAAGACACTATCAGACATCTAGACACGCCCAGTAACGATAGTTCGCCGCTGAGTTATCGTGTAGCCGACAGACGTGGCAGATCCTGTTACATCGTTCTTAACAGCTGGGTCCGCTACAGCTTCAAGGTGCTGTATATACATACATACACACACACACACACACACACACACACACACACACACACATACACACGTGCGCGCACGACCTAGAGCAGGCCGCGTGAGGTGAGCTTTATTCCTTTTGGCGGTGTCGCCTGCACACTGATCGACGCCAGTGGTCCATTGTGGACTCCCCACTCGTGTCGCCGCCCAGCATGTCTGCTCAGAACGCTGACAGTCGTGTTGGGAAGATTTCGCCAAAGAGGATGGCTCTACCGTTGTAAAGACAAGACTACTGTTCCCACAGTTACGACAATTGGAGGCACCAAAGTAGTTACGGGTCTGCCAAGGCTGCTTACTTCTAACTATTGTCCACGTACCCCGAGTGTCTTCCGGTATCCGGTCATTTACACCACTTCACCTCCAATTCTAATGGTATCTTTGCGGTAACTGAGTACAAACGATAAAAGTCGTCTGTTGTAACCGACTTTCGTGTTATGTATCGGTATGCGAGTTGCGAAGTAGTCATAATTCAGATACTCTGTAGTCATTGTGTTCATCTGCTAAGAGTAGCTTTATCTTTGATCAAGTAATGCAAGGCATCTCTTTAGCCACTGTTTTGAACGTTGAGTCGAGCCAGCCACTCATATGTATCACTTCCCGCCGAGTATTCATTTAAGCAAGGTAGCATAGACGGGCAGACAGAGCACTCTTAATTTACTCCTGAAGCCGTCAACATCATTCTGCCTGTCGCTGACTGCAAGTATAGACATTTATCTCGTGATACTGGGATAGGTATTCAAAGCTACGTCGCGTGTTACTGTCGCTTGCTCGCGCTCTATTTAATATCTGTTTTTCATTGAGTCATCCGAGCATATCCGTCGCTTTGCACGTTTTCTTTACCACTAGATAATACTAAGTAGATTACCATGAATATAAATTATTTTTTTTGTCTTTTCTAAATGTGTGGTCCTTTAAAGCCACTTAGTACATAGTGGTCGTGCGGTAGCGTTCTCGCTTCCCGCGCCCGGGTTCCCGGGTTCGATTCCGGGCGGGGTCAGGGATTTTCTCTGCCTCGTGATGCCTGGGTGTTGTGTGATGTCCTTAGGTTAGTTAGGTTTAAGTAGTTCTAAGTTCTAGGGGACTGATGACCATAGATGTTAAGTCCCAAAGTGCTCAGAGCCACTTAGTACATACGCCGACATTTTTATATCTTATTCACGAGCTTCTGAATAATAACTGAGTTAATATTCAGATCTCTCGTGGGTTATGTTCCTCATGAAACTATTATATTTCAGTTTCCATATCTTTAATTTTCATTTGCACATGTACTAATTTAAGATTTGTTCATGAATGCAAGACGTTCACATGCAAGCTATTGACATATTTGAAGAGTGGAAAGTGAAAAGTTCTAGAGAAAGGAAAAACAATGTCCTCTCTTTGTGCATAACTACATTACACACAAAGTTGGAATACTTTGTTAAGAAAGTTCTGAGTCCCATGCTAAGAGAATGACTGACACTTTTAACAGTGCTATTTGTTTACACTGATAGCGTCGTTGCTGGTTTCAAACCGACAGGTTCATCTTCAGACGAATGTCCACATTAGAATTACATTTTTTGTTGTTTCCATTAGTTGTTGATTGTTCTTTTCTCAACAACTAATGTAAACAACAACAAATGTAATTTAATCGTCAACGGGCCGTCTGAAGAAGAAGAGCACTGTGGGACTTAACTGCTGAGGTCATCAGTCCCCTAGAACGTAGAACTACGGAAACCTAACTAACCTAAGGACATCATACACATCCATGTCCGAGGCAGGATTCGAACCTGCGACCGTAGTAGTCGCGCGGTTCCAGACTGTAGCGCCTAGAACCGCTCGGCCACTTCGACCGGCGATAGTTGAAGATCCAGACTGCAGTTTATTTTAACTTATTTTAAGGCGCCTCTATTATTCCGATGGGATACGAAAGTTGGTTCACTATCTTGTGTTCCACTGAAAGTAGTCAGATCGCGTTATTATTTATTCGCGAGTCAAAGTTCATAAAAGGGGAATATTTTTAGGACATTCAAACCGTGACATAATATTCTATGTGCTCACAGGCTAAAGTTGTAAGATAATACTAGCTTTCAACTGATAGTGGAATACTAGGTACACCATTGCTAAAGCACAACCAATTCACTACCCGCCACGTTGATCCATATTATAAACCATCTAGTATGCCGCATGATGTACGGTGGTGAAGCACTGTACTTGTAATATACATCTGTAAACGGGTTGATTTCATGCATTTCGATCACTCCTACTATCGCTAACTTGCAAAAATGGAAGGTAATTGGTTTTAGAACCAAGACGAGCACAATTTTTGAGGCCGAATAGTTTGAAAACTATTTGTATTCCGTGTCATAAATGAACTGGTGATATGATTATGAATAAATATTTAAACTGCGGAGCTAAAGGTGTCGGTAATGTCCGTGGTGAGTGAAAGCTATTGCGTTACGTGAAGGGAGGCAGAAGAAGGAAGGAAACAAGGATGAAGGAAGAGGCAGAAGAAGGAAGGAAACAAGGATGAAGGAAAGAGGCTCATGGTTTAGTGGCGCGTCGGTTATGAGCTCAGTAGAGACGGAGCACATGCTAGGATTAGACAAGGATGACAGAGTGGCAGTTTCATTTTCAAAAGGTACTATTCCAGCGTATACCTTAAGAGATTCAGGAACACCTTGGAAAGCCTAAACTGGAAGGCCGGACAGGTGTTTAAGCAATCTGTCCACAGCCATATGACTGAAAGTATTCGCAAATCACCGACTGTGGAAGATAAAAACGTTGCACGATTTTCATAGCACCTGTTTTTACTGGATTTCTACGCAACGAAACCACCGTGGTATCATAACGATTGTCCTGTTTTGTATGTGAACTTCCGTGGATTGTGGGAAGTAATGCAGATGAAATTTAGTCAGTAACCAGCTGAGTTAGTCACGTCTCGTCTAGTTCTTGTGCGTGCTGTTGAAAGCGATTTCGTTTTATGGTGTGCCGTAAGTGAACTTTTTCTCTCCCACAACTGGCAACATTTTTATGAAGGACGTTTCAGACAGGGCATCGATTTGACACTTTCGAAATGCGCTTTTTTCCATGTGCTGATGACATTTTCAGTTTTGCTTTATGATCAAGATAATCATCGAAGTTCTTACAATATCGTAATTCAAAAATTGTAATATTTAACTTACTATAAAGATGGGAAAACAAGGCAGTTCACGGATTTTTTGCGTATTACTGAGACGAAGATGTATAGGTACACTCGAACATGCTTGTGTATAAAATGATCACTCATACTGATCTTTGCTGGTCACCAGGTGACACCTTGCGGCACAGACCATGAGGGTACTGAGGATGTTAATTCATCGAGCCTCCTTGCTGGCTGTCTAAGTTCCGTCAATAGTGTTTTGCTTCTTTCCCCCCAGAGGTTCCCATTTGAGTTCACGAAGCATGACCGTGACTCTCACGTACTGATAGAACATACCGTTACCAGCACGCCTCTGAACTGATGCGATGTTTTCCCTTAATCCGATGTGGTGAGGATCAAAACCATCCTAACTGCACTCAAGATTGTGTCGCATTAGTGTTCCTGCACGGTCCCCTTTATTTATGAGCTTCACAGTAAACCAAAGTCGACCATCAGCCTTCCGTTCTACCGACCATACGTACTCGCTCTATTTCCTATTGATTTACAGCGATACACCTAGATATTTCACTAATGTGACTGGGCCAAGGAGCACTCCACTAATACTGTGTTCGAACATTAAGGGATTGTTTTTGTTACTCATCTGGCCGGCCGCGGTGGTCTAGCTGTTCTAGGCGCGCAGTCCGGAACCGCGCGACTGCTACGGTCGCAGGTTCGAATCCTGCCGCGGGCATGGATGTGTGTGATGTCCTTAGGTTAGTTAGGTTTAAGTAGTTCTAAGTTCTAGGGGACTGATGACCACAGATGTTAAGTCCCATAGTGCTCAGAGCCATTTGAACCATTTGTTACTCATCTGCATTAACTCAAATGGCTCTGAGCACAATGGGACTCAACTGCTGAGGTCATTAGTCCCCTAGAACTTAGAACTAGTTAAACCTAACTAACCTAAGGACATCACAAACATCCATGCCCGAGGCAGGATTCGAACCTGCGACCGTAGCGGTCTTGCGGTTCCAGACTGCAGCGCCTTTAACCGCCGGCTCTGCATTAACTGATTGTACATTTAGAACAAGGTGTCAGTCAATACACCAGATTGAAATTCTGTGTCACCCTGCATCCCCTTAGTCGCTCTACGAAGATATTTTCCCGTACATTACATCTTCAGCAAAGAGTCACATATTGCTGTTCCATCAGATAGCTTACGTATACAGATAGTAAAAACTGTCCTATCACACTTCCCTGCAGCACTCCCAACGGTACTCTTGTCTGTGATGAACATTGTTGTCCAGGACAGTATAAGGGGTTCTATAACTCCAGAAATCTTTGATCCCCTAACATATCTGCGAACCTATTCGGTATATTCGGATCTCCTTAGGAGTCTGCAGTGGGAAAGTGTCAAATGCTTTTCGAAAATATAGGAATATGGAATCTGCCTGTTTTCAGTCTTCTGTGGTTCGCAGGATTTCGTGCGAGAGATGGGCAAGCTGAGTTTCGCAAGAGCGATACTTTCTAAATCCGTGCTGATTTGTGGGCAGAAGATTTTCTGTCTCACTGAATACGCTCAAGAATATTACCTAAGCCCCCGGATAAAAAGAGTTAGCCAACCGTAGAGCAATCATTACAAGCATTACGTAATACCTCGTAATTCCACCCATGGACTTGATAACCGCCTGAATTCGGTTACAAAGTGAGCAAACAAGGCTATGCAGGTACGTCGCATCCAGGTTAAGCTACTCGCTGAGGATTTGGTCACTCTGTTCCACTAAATGGCGGGGATGCTGAAGTCGGCATTTTATCTTTTGTTCCAACACGTCCCACAGATTTTCTATGGGGGTTAACGTCAGGTGATTTTGCAAGGCCAATCGAGATGTAACATGATGGGGAGAGCGTTCAGAAAGCCTGTCACATATCGTCCAGCCAGATGAACTTGGCTGTTGTCGACTGCATGTAGCCATGTGAGCAAATGGCCTTTCGCGAGGTGATGGATTCCAAATTTTCACTGCGTGCGGTTCCCGTCGCAGATGCCTCTGGCTAACAGGTGGGGACGGAAATTCATTCACTGCCTGCAGCAATTGCTATCGGGCTTGGAAGAGATTTTAATTCACAAGCCGTGGAACGCATCTCCGCTCCTTTTGAGTCAGGATATGTTTCCGACCACAATTCTAACGCCGTGTTTCGTGGTCGCATGCGTTACGCCAATGCTTGTAGACACCCTGGACAGTCCACCGTGAAACAAAAACAACAGCAAAAAATGTTCAAATGTGTGTGAAATCTTATGGGACTTAACTGCTAAGGTCATCAGTCCCTAAGCTTAACCTAAATTATCCTAAGGACAAAAAGAAAAAAAATGTTCAAATGTGTGTGAAATCTTATGAGACTCAACTACTAAGGTCATCAGTCTCTAAGCTTACACACTACTTAACCTAAATTATCCTAAGGACAAACACACACACTCATGCCCGATTGAGGACTCGAACCTCCGCCGGGACCAACAACAAATTCAGCAACTTCACACTCCGTATGGCCATGGGCACGGACATACACGATTGCCCCTGTGTCGCATCCTTACATTTACCCTTGTGTACATATTGTCTAATGTCTGCTTGAAACATTAATGTCTCACTGATCGTTACTGCCTTATACCCATGTGTAGGCACGTAACTCGATCGCTGCGCCATCTGTATAGGCTAAACGGTTCATCTGTGCATGTGCACTGTGATGACCAATTTTTTGCCCGGTGAACTTATTCACTTCCGACAGACTGCTATCCTACTACCTGACATTCTGTAGAAATGAACTCCTAACCATCTCTGGACGAAATTTAGGAATGAAGAAGTTGATATCGACGCTGTGGCTCGTGCTTCACTTCTGTCCAGCGGACTGGACGCTGCGGTTCGCGCACGCCGACACGGATTCCGCGGCCCGAGGTCGCCGCACTGGCAACGCAAGTATGCGCCTCCAAATATGGAGCGCTCGGGCTGGCGCGTTGTTGTACACGCCGAAAACACATGCTGCACTGCCCGCAGGAGGAATGCTGCGCTCGCCGGCGAGACAGATGCGTGCGCGACTGCCCGCCGCTGGCCGAGATACGCATCTGGCGGCGTGCTCCGGGGTGCAGCCCAGCCGGGGTCTCGTTCCAGGGGCATTAATATGCCGCGCAGCACCGCGCATGCGCGCTCCCTGCCCGCAGATTAATAACTGACACGCACCGAGTAACAAACTCGAAAAAAACAAACACCCGTAGTCGCGGACGCTGAGTGAAAACTGAGTCCCGGACGTGCTTGTTTTGTCTAATAGAAAACCCATCTCGTTAAGTCATCGGACGTGTTCTTCGCGGCTATGTAACTCGCGTGTATGACTAGAATTTCTGAGGGCTGTACTAGGGATTCAGTTCTATCATACCTGCATACATGACAGCGTTGCCTCAACTATATGAGAGTCGAGATCTCGAGCAGTTAAGGAGATTATCGTGTTAAAGATGGAATATTTTCGTTATAGTTATCTACTGTATCTCCCAGCGACGAAGCAGTCTGTGTGTGAATGCAAGAGGTATAACTTTTAGGAAAACACAGTCTAGCAGAACAATGTAGGGGATTTTCCGTGAGACGCTTGTAGATTTGTTTTTCCAAGGACGTCGTTGGATACTTAAATAAAAATTTTTAAGCATTATTGTTGAGATATTTGGCCTTCAACAGTTCGTATATATACAATGGAACGAACTTTCTCTAATCCTCTCTTCATCTCAATTTCGATGAGACATGGAATTACGTTAAGTAAGTACAAAATTGCATCCTTAGTCTTATCTATGGTCTTTAAAACATATCAAAATATCTAGTTATATATGATTAGCAAGAAGCAGAAATTTGATTCTTAATTTTTGTTAATGTTTCATGTTGAAGTGACTGCCATACAGAAAAATGTTACTGTTGGTAATGACGTGCCTTGTCTCGGCTGTTCACGGACTCAAGAGGCAACAGATTTCGATGCAACAACGTCGAAACTCAAGAAATACGGTAATGGCTTTCACATCACCGGAAAATCTGTCTCTTATCGTAGTTTATGCTGCCTAACAAATGCTTTGTCTCCAGATAATTTTCCCTTCCACAGCTTCCTTACCTATTTTAGCCTTCGGAAACCATCATCAGTGATTAATTTTACTGTTAATTTTGAGAAAAGGCATCCGATAATCTATAGTAATTCAAAGTACCAACTCTATTCTCTGACACAGATGGAGTATGGCTGTCAAGGAACAAAGGCACATTTACCTTTAAGTCAAATCGGTGCTACAACTTGCGTTTCTATGTTAACAGTTTTGCTTTAGCTTCAGGTAACTATAGATCATTTACGAGATGATTCGATTCACACTGCGGCATTTTATATCACAGCATGGGGTCTTGATCTTGGAATCCGAAATTCAGATTACCTCCTCCTGTTCTCCCAAATCCCCACCCCTCCCTAGAACCGCTTATCTTATCTGCTACTATCCAAGAATGGTGGAGTATGGATAATTACTAAGTTCCATACTACCCAGTTCATTCTCTTGTTCAGGATATTAGGCATATAAGAGCAGATATTGTTATTGGTGACTGGTGTCAATGTACTGAACAACTCTACATCAGTATTTTCTTCATTTGCCGAGTGCAGTTATAGCATGTTTTTGGGTTGGTTGATACTTCCATGTAAATTTGGCGACAGCAATGGATTAATGCTTATTTTCCCCTGGGTAGTAAGTTACGTGTTGAAGTGTGGATGTGTGGATGCAAAACGGTTAATCTGTACCGGCAGACGTAGTCCACTTAGTCGTGCGGTTACGACTGTGCAGAAAACATCAGGTAGCAAATTGTGTGAAGTGGTTGCGGAAGACTGTCAGACACAGACAAAACACAACTAACACACTAAAGTGGGTACATGTTAAGACGCCAATAATCACAATATCTGCGCTTCTACCCCCAACATTATCTATAATTATTCACATACATTTGACATTGATAGGGTAGTTACATATCACAGATGACGAGTGCCAAATAATCCTTTAAAATGCAGTGATTGATAACATGTGTATGGTTAATGAAGTTCGTCTTTCGATCGATAAATTGCTCTACACGGAATATCGTTCGTTCTGGGACACCCGCTGATCTGAAGCTATTTTGTATATATAATCTCGTTTTTTTCTCTGTTTGTACTATTGCTGAGACTGGCGGAAGAAATCTTGTGACTGCTTTGCCTGCGTAGTATTCTTTCTCATTCTTAGTAAAATATAAAATAACTTAGTCGTATTATGAAATAATGTCGAGCACGTTATCGTATTTTAGAACTCACCAATTTATTCAAAATAATGGTAGGAAATTGCAAGTACGTCTTTCTTTGCGTCTGGTTTTTTTGCGACAAAAGAAAATGAGCTGACAACAGAGGTGGAAACTCCTTGAGTCACGCAGCAGGGGAAGTGTGATATACAGTGTGGTCAGAAACGATTTCAAAAGCTTGTAGAGATGTTGCAGGGTAGATTGTGCTGAGAAATAGGTGTTAAGAAAAAAGTTGGGTACATCGAGCTGTTTCCTGATTAATTAGCATTGAAGTCAGCCATTCAGGCCATTACGCCAGCGAATTCGAGCCACCCTCCAGACACGGTGCCGACAAACGCGTTCTTCGTTTGGTTTTCTAGAACCTAGGAACAAAGCGATACAAAAATTTTATCTGGGACGGTAATAAGAATCGAATACGAGCCAAAGGCTGGGCAGTCTCGTGCTTTATCATACACGATATTAAATGAACTGACACTAATTGTATCTGGTGGGCCGCCTGAATTTGGGGTCGCTACGGCCTGATTAGCAAACTTCAATGCTAATTATCTGGGAAATGGTGAAACGTACCTTCAAACCCCCTCACAAGTTTTTTCAGACTCTTTCTGACCACCCTGTACTACATAACGAAAATCAGGGGCATTTTTATTTATTTATTTTTTACACGCTAAAAGTGAGAAAGAAGGCCCTTGAAGGAGGGTCTCAGATGAATATCAGCCAAGTGAACGCTGACGGAGAAATTTGCCGACGTCAGCCAAATGCAAAGCGCCCGCCGCCGTGCAAAAAGGAGAAATCAGAAGGCAGGAACGGAAGGCAGCGCAGGCGATATGGGCGTGGCCGGCTCTGGCCGACAGCCGACAGGCCCGCGGGGCAGATGGACTCCAGAGATGCGGCGCCTGCCGCAGACATTCGGGACCGCGACTCCGGCCGGCGGTCATTGACGCCGACCGCACCCCGCTGGAGCTCCACTACGCTGTGTGGATGTCGGGCACAGAAACATGCGCATCGGTACACGGTGCCTTCAGGCCCACTACCGTTGCGATGGACAAATTGAAGTCGACACCAAGAAAATCAGTTACGATGATAAGCGTCACCTAAGTTTTCATTTCATTTCTTGATGTGCATTGTGGCATATCGCGCGCATGTGTAAAAATCTAAATGTAGAAAACAGGCTTACGAAATTGTGAATTTTAAAATTTTCCCGCCGAATTGACTGTTCAAACAAATTTCGGGCTTGCAGCCGGTCGTCGTTCAATACTTCGCACGATATTTCAACTGCGCACCTGCCAGTCATCTTCAGGTGAGCCGTCGCAGACTAGCGAAAACGTTTTTTTTTTTTTCTTTATTGTATTTCAATTCCCCATCGGGGCGGGCTGGCAGCAGCATATGCGCTGCTCTTCAGCCGAAAGACATAGAACAAACAATAGAAGACATTTAAAAATAACAAAGGAGAGAATATGGCGAACATAGATATAAAAAGGGGGAAGATCATGGAAGGCAATAGACAAAAAACGGGGTGACTGTAAAATGGAGATAAAAAACTGTTTAAAAGTAGCACACACAAAAAGCCACACACTGCGACAATTAAAAGAACACAAGGCACAGTATGACTGGAGCATAAAAGGTATCGACGGATGGCGTAGTACATAACACTGACGGCGAACCTCAAGGCAGTACACAATTAAAATCACACCTCTTGACGCACAGGAGAAACAGCACTAAACGCAACACTGATGTGGCACACTGACGATGATCTAAACGGAGGATCTGCCAGGCGTAAGGAGATGAGGGAGACCGGAAGAAGGGAGGAAGGAGAAGAGAGGGGGGAGATGAGCGGGGGGCGCGCTGAAGAGGGCCAGGGAGGGAGGGATGTGGGAAGGAAAGAGGCAAGTATGGTGTGCAGGGTCTCGGGGGGTGGGGGGGAAATCCGCTCTGGGAGAAGGAGGGGAGAGGAAAAAGGGACCCTGGGGTGGGGGGAGGGGGGGACAAGGCCAGGTTATAGTTGGAAGGAAGGGTAGAAATGCGAAAACGTCCTCCGTTCCGCGTACTGTAACTATTCTGCGCACGCGTCGAAAACTTGATAGTTGAACCACACTGCCGGCCGGCAGCGCCCTCGCTGGTGGAATAGCGGAACTCAGTCGCCCTCTGCGTTGCTGTTTGCCACGGCCGTCGACGCACTCTGTCGTCTTCGATTTGAGCAAATTGTGGAGATGATGGGATTCCATGCACTGTCCAGCTGGTAGCCGCTGTCACGGTTTAACAGATTTTCTGGCAGTCGTATTTCTACGGATTCTTTAGTAATGGAGTCCCAGAAAGACGTTGCTGTGGACAAAATCATTGTTTTCTCATACTCCATTGAATGTCCGGTAGAAATACAATGTTCAGCAATAGCGGACTTGCTTGGCTGCAAAAGGTGGGTGTAACGTTGATGTTCAGTGCAGCGTTCTTTCACGGTGCGTGTGGTTTGACCTATGTAAGCCATACCACATTGGCACGGTATCTTGTAAATTCCGGCCTTTCGTAGTAACAGATTGTCCTTAACGGATCGCAAAAGGTCCGCAGTCTTCGATGGTGGGCGGAAAACCACTTTTACCTGAAATTTTTGGAGGATTCTCGCTATTTTAAACGAAGTGTTGCCAACGAAAGGAAGAAAAGCTAAAGATTGAAGCTAGAGATTGTTCCGGCATGTTCTCCTCTTTATTCACTTCCTGCTTCTTAGTTTTAACTGTTAGTTCCCTGTTAATCTGCAGGATGGAATACCCATTTTCGCTGATTACTGTCTTTAGATGGGCGAGTTCTAGAGGTAAGCTATCTACACTCCTGGAAATGGAAAAAAGAACACATTGACACCGGTGTGTCAGACCCACCATACTTGCTCCGGACACTGCGAGAGGGCTGTACAAGCAATGATCACACGCACGGCACAGCGGACACACCAGGAACCGCAGTGTTGGCCGTCGAATGGCGCTATCTGCGCAGCATTTGTGCACCGCCGCCGTCAGTGTCAGCCAGTTTGCCGTGGCATACGGAGCTCCATCGCAGTCTTTAACACTGGTAGCATGCCGCGACAGCGTGGACGTGAACCGTATGTGCAGTTGACGGACTTTGAGCGAGGGCGTATAGTGGGCATGCGGGAGGCCGGGTGGACGTACCGCCGAATTGCTCAACACGTGGGGCGTGAGGTCTCCACAGTACATCGATGTTGTCGCCAGTGGTCGGCGGAAGGTGCACGTGCCCGTCGACCTGGGACCGAACCGCAGCGACGCACGGATGCACGCCAAGACCGTAGGATCCTACGCAGTGCCGTAGGGGACCGCACCGCCACTTCCCAGCAAATTAGGGACACTGTTGCTCCTGGGGTATCGGCGAGGACCATTCGCAACCGTCTCCATGAAGCTGGGCTACGGTCCCGCACACCGTTAGGCCGTCTTCCGCTCACGCCCCAACATCGTGCAGCCCGCCTCCAGTGGTGTCGCGACAGGCGTGAATGGAGGGACGAATGGAGACGTGTCGTCTTCAGCGATGAGAGTCGCTTCTGCCTTGGTGCCAATGATGGTCGTATGCGTGTTTGGCGCCGTGCAGGTGAGCGCCACAATCAGGACTGCATACGACCGAGGCACACAGGGCCAACACCCGGCATCATGGTGTGGGGAGCGATCTCCTACACTGGTCGTACACCACTGGTGATCGTCGAGGGGACACTGAATAGTGCACGGTACATCCAAACCGTCATCGAACCCATCGTTCTACCATTCCTAGACCGGCAAGGGAACTTGCTGTTCCAACAGGACAATGCACGTCCGCATGTATCCCGTGCCACCCAACGTGGTCTAGAAGGTGTAAGTCAACTACCCTGGCCAGCAAGATCTCCGGATCTGTCCCCCATTGAGCATGTTTGGGACTGGATGAAGCGTCGTCTCACGCGGTCTGCACGTCCAGCACGAACGCTGGTCCAACTGAGGCGCCAGGTGGAAATGGCATGGCAAGCCGTTCCACAGGACTACATCCAGCATCTCTACGATCGTCTCCATGGGAGAATAGCAGCCTGCATTGCTGCGAAAGGTGGATATACACTGTACTAGTGCCGACATTGTGCATGCTCTGTTGCCTGTGTCTATGTGCCTGTGGTTCTGTCAGTGTGATCATGTGATGTATCTGACCCCAGGAATGTGTCAATAAAGTTTCCCCTTCCTGGGACAATGAATTCACGGTGTTCTTATTTCAATTTCCAGGAGTGTAGATCTGAGACAGTATGAGCTCTATGAACAAGTGTTTTAAGCAAACTCATGGTTTGCGATGGGTGATGACAACTCGATGCTTGCAGGTACAAATCAGTATGAGTGGGTTTCCGGTAAACTGAATGCCCTAGAGAACCATCACATCCAAGAAAGGCAAACAAGCATCTTTCTCTATTTCCATGGTGAACAAGATGTAGTTAATGTAGAAACTCCATTAATTTATCTTCTCCATGAGGCCACACTATGAAAGTGTCATCCACATACCGCCAAAAAACTGTTGGCTTCAGAGCAGCTGATTCAAGCGCTCTCTCTTCAAAATCCTCCATAAAAAGTTTGGCCATCAAAGGAGACAGGGGACTACCCATGGCGACACCGTCAGTCAGTTCAAAATATTCTTCATTAAACATAAAATAAGTTGAGGAAAGAGAGTGCCTGAACAAAGCAGTGATATCAACAGGAAACATGTTACCAATCAGTGTCAAAAAATCTGCAAGAGGAACTTTTGTAAAAAGTGAGACCACATCAAAACTTACTAGAAGGTCTACACTGCTAAGACGAAGAGCCCCCAGTCTATTGATAAAATCAATATCGTATGTGATGTGAGCACTTGCCTACGAAAGGTCTCAGTAAGGAAGCAATATGATTTAGCTAAACATCTCGCAAATTAATATTTTTTTTTCGCCATCACGCTTAGCAAGTTGTATTTTAATATTCAGTTAATAATACGTTGCTCTTTTATTCTATAAATAATACCTTCTTTTTCCGCAATTACATGCACATCGCCGACAGTTGCATCAGTGAAGCTGTAAGTGTGTGTGCGAAGCATATAAATGCAATAGAAGAAGGTACAAGTTGTAAAATAAAAGAAGCTGCATCTTACTATTAATTAAATGTAAATATACATCTAGCGAAACCTGGCAGCTAGACAAATTATCTTTTGCAGAAAAGCAACAGTGCTCAAAATTCAGTTGATAAAAATATTGTATTCATAAAAAGTAAATGTGTTACGCTAATTGAAGAATGGTGAAAGCCCGAAACACACTTCAAAGATGGTTCAAATGGTTCTAAGCACTATGGGACTTAACATCTGAGGTCATCAGTCCCCTAGACTTAGAACTACTTAAACCTAACTAACCAAAGGACATCACACACATCCATGCTCGGGGCAGGATTCGAACCTGCGACCGTAGCAGCAGCGCGGTTCTGGACTGAAGCGCCTAGAACCGCTCGGCCACAGTGACCGGCGAAACACATTTCGCCATAATTAAAGCTGTATGAAAGTGACTATCTTCTGTTTTGCTTCAAGTAATCTGTTGATACCTCTGCTGTCAATAAATAATAAGAGTCTGTAAGTAGACTCACTAAGGTATGTACGAAATTAGGCAACAGTCCCAGCATATTCAGATTGCTTAGAAAATCAGATCTGAAAATAAATCTGCCTAGTTATCGATTTACGAAAAGGAAAATTTCCTACGATATGATGGAAGTGATACCGACGAAACGGATAAACTTCAATATCTTATAACTAACTACGTTCCTTTTGTCTCTAGTAGAAATAACAGAAATGCTTTATGATATAGTGCTTGTCGTTATTACAGAGGGCTTAATGCAGTAAATCAACTCTCCTTTCAGCACACATTATTAATGCGTACAGGAGATCACGAATGCATGTTGAATCCACGTAGAGATTTCTCCGAGGAGGAGGAGGAGCACCTCTACAAGCTAGTTTCCTACGTGATTTTGTGTGTGTGTGTGTGTGTGTGTGTGTGTGTGTGTGTGTGTGTGTGTGTGTGTAATGTGGGATGCCAGGCTCGTGTTCGGGCACATTCTGCCCTCGCGTTATTTCTCTTGCTCTTTGGAGCGTGGAAAACCGGTGTGGTGGATTCTCTTGAAGAGCAGAAACAACGAGCGTATAATTTAAGTTCCGAGCCAGGAAATTCAATAGAGGAGATGTGTATGAAGATAAAAGAAGAGGGCAAAACCAATGAGTGGAACGGGCGGCCGGCTTCCGCCAGCAGTTGTTTGGAACAGGGCAGCAGCCGGAGAGCTACAGCAGGTGGTGAGAGATGATTGAGGTAAACGTATAGGAAATTAACTTGACCTTCTGTACGATACGGATCTATTCTGACCGTACGTGAATAAGTGCCACATATATTTGAAGTTGGAAAACAATGTGCCATCACAATTTATGTACGACTCTTTTCGTATAACGTCCCGAGCAGAAATTATTTAATAATACTATATGCATCATATATGTGTCGATGGTACAATATTATTAGCCTGTGGTTTGTGTATGTACCAAATTAGTTTTCTTTCCTTTGCCGTATTCTATCTTCTTTTAGTGCCTGCTAGGGTAACAATACATGGGATGTTGAACACATAAATGTTTTGTATGGAAGGCGAATATACACTCCTGGAAATTGAAAAAAGAACACCGTGAATTCATTGTCCCAGGAAGGGGAAACTTTATTGACACATTCCTGGGGTCAGATACATCACATGATCACACTGACAGAACCACAGGCACATAGACACAGGCAACAAAGCATGCACAATGTCGGCACTAGTACAGTGTATATCCACCTTTCGCAGCAATGCAGGCTGCTATTCTCCCATGGAGACGATCGTAGAGATGCTGGATGTAGTCCTGTGGAACGGCTTGCCATGCCATTTCCACCTGGCGCCTCAGTTGGACCAGCATTCTTGCTGGACGTGCAGACCGCGTGAGACGACGCTTCATCCAGTCCCAAACATGCTCAATGGGGGACAGATCCGGAGATCTTGCTGGCCAGGGTAGTTGACTTACACCTTCTAGAGCACGTTGGGTGGCATGGGATATATGCGGACGTGCATTGTTCTGTTGGAACAGCAAGTTCCCTTGCCGGTCTAGTAATGGTAGAACGATGGGTTCGATGACGGTTTGGATGTACCGTGCACTATTCAGTGTCCCCTCGACGATCACCAGTGGTGTACGGCCAGTGTAGGAGATCGCTCCCCACACCATGATGCCGGGTGTTGGCGCTGTGTGCCTCGGTCGTATGCAGTCCTGATTGTGGCGCTCACCTGCACGGCGCCAAACACGCATACGACCATCATTGGCACCAAGGCAGAAACGACTCTCATCGCTGAAGACAACACGTCTCCATTCGTCCCTCCATTCACGCCTGTCGCGACACCACTGGAGGCGGGCTGCACGATGTTGGGGCGTGAGCGGAAGACGGCCTAACGGTGTGCGGGACCGTAGCCCAGCTTCATGGAGACGGTTGCGAATGGTCCTCGCCGATACCCCAGGAGCAACAGTGTCCCTAATTTGCTGGGAAGTGGCGGTGCGGTCCCCTACGGCACTGCGTAAGATCCTACGGTCTTGGCGTGCATCCGTGCGTCGCTGCGGTCCGGTCCCAGGTCGACGGGCACGTGCACCTTCCGCCGACCACTGGCGACAACATCGATGTACTGTGGAGACCTCACGCCCCACGTGTTGAGCAATACGGCGGTACGTCCACCCGGCCTCCCGCATGCCCACTATACGCCCTCGCTCAAAGTCCGTCAACTGCACATACGGTTCACGTCCACGCTGTCGCGGCATGCTACCAGTGTTAAAGACTGCGATGGAGCTCCGTATGCCACGGCAAACTGGCTGACACTGACGGCGGCGGTGCACAAATGCTGCGCAGATAGCGCCATTCGACGGCCAACACCGCGGTTCCTGGTGTGTCCGCTGTGCCGTGCGTGTGATCATTGCTTGTACAGCCCTCTCGCAGTGTCCGGAGCAAGTATGGTGGGTTGACACACCGGTGTCAATGTGTTCTTTTTTCCATTTCCAGGAGTGTAGTTTCTCATAAATCGAAGAGAAGGCAAATACAGTTTTTCAGACATCGAACAAAACGCAAACTATAAACAAATGTAGGGTGCCCTATAAGACCCCTTAAACTTCAAGACCTTACGAAATTGAGGAAATAAATTCTGAAACTTCCTGGCAGATTAAAACTGTGTGCCCAACCGAGACTCGAACTCGGGACCTTTGCCTTTCGCGGGCAAATGCTCTACCAACTGAGCTACCGAAGCACGACTCACGCCCGGTACTCATAGCTTTACTTCTGCCCGTAGCTCAGTTGGTAGAGCACTTGCCCGCGAAAGGCAAAGGTCCCAAGTTCGAGTCTCGGTCGGGCACGCAGTTTTAATCTGCCAGTAAGTTTCATATCAGCGCACACTCCGCTGCAGAGTGAAAATCTCATTCTGGAAATAAATTCTGTTTTATTAGTAATCCTGCTTTGATGCTGACGAAAAGCGTAATTGTCAGAATTGCATTATTTTGTTTCATTACTGCATTGTTTAAGTTGTGAAGCCATGGCTGATGCGAGCAGACATAGCTTCAGTATTGAGGAGCGTTTAGTGCCGTGTGTGAGAGTGTACGAAAGTCCGCAGATCGTGTAAACATTGACAGAGACCATGACTCCATTTAGATACGGCGAATAGTCTGCATCTCGTAAAACTATCCTGCTTCAGGCAGTGTCAAGGACAGATCGCGTAGTGGGCGTAAGAGAAAATGAGAGGAAGCGTGTGACTCCGTCGCTCAGCCAGTTGAGCAGCCTCCAGGGAAACTCACTAGTAAAAGAGCAGTTCACTTCAAATACCGCGGTCGACAATGCACCACCACACTAAAAAAGATATTAAAAAGTGCACGATTTACACCAAAGCTTGTAAATGTATTGTGTGACAACGAAACGGAGCAGCGAATTGCAGCCTGGCATGTAATGCTATCACATTTTCCAACAGCAGTGTTTCAGTCAAAAGTGTTATTTTTTATCTTTTTCTTCCCGTCGAGTAACACAGTCGTGTATTTGGTAAAGGACGTTTTCAAGACTTTCATCACGGCTGTTTATCACTAGTATTCAGTTTACTATATCTTGCACGATTAGCCAATTCCAGCCTTACAGACCGTTTGAAAGTGCAATAGGTGTCGATGTGTTGCACAAGTATGCTGTTATAAAATGGCAGACACAGTTGATCTGAAAGCGAGAGCTTAACGCGCAAGAGCCAGAATTGAACCGCGAAAGCTTACTGTGTTCAGTAATAGTCTTCTTTATGTCTATGACAAGAAGTCTATAATAACTCCAATCCCAAAGAAAGCAGGATGTTAAAATTACCGAACAATCAGTTTAATAAGTCACGGCTGCAAAATACTGACACGAATTCTTTACAGACGAATGGAAAAACAGGTAGAAGCCGACATAGGGGAAGATCAGTTTGGATTCCGTAGAAATATTGGAACACGTGAGGCAATACTGACTCTACGACTTATCTTAGAAAATAGATTAAGGAAAGGCAAACCTACGTTTATAGCATTTGTAGACTTAGAGAAAGCTTTTGACAATGTTGACTGGAATACTCTTTTTCAAATTCTGAAGGTGGCAGGGGTAAAATACAGGGAGCGAAAGGCTATTTACAATTTGCACAGAAACCAGGTGGCAGTTATAAGAGTTCAGGGACATGAAAGGGAAACAGTGGTTGCGAAGGGAATGAGACAGGATTGTAGCCTCTCCCCGATGTTATTCAATCTGTATATTGAGCAAGCAGTAAAGGAAACAAAAGAAAAATTCGGAATATGTATTACAATCCATGGAGAACAAATAAAAACTTTGAGGTTCGCCGATGACGTTGTAATTCTGTCAGAGACAGCAAAGGACTTGGAAGAGCAGTTGAACGGAGTGAACAGTGTCTTGAAAGGAGGATATAAGATGAACATTGACAAATACAAAACGAGGATAATGGAATGAAGTTGAATTAAGTCGGGTGATGCTGAGGGAATTAGATTAGGAAATGAGACACTTAAAGTAGTAAAGGAGTTTTGCTATTTGGGGAGCAAAATAACTGATGATGGTCGAAGTAGAGAGGATATAAAACGTAGACTGGCAATGGCAAGGAAAGCGTTTCTGAAGAAGAGAAATTTGTTAACATTGAGTATAGATTTAAGTGTCAGGAAGTCGTTCATGAAACTATTTGTATGGAGTGCAGCCATGCTGTTGTTGTGGTCTTCAGTCCTGAGACTGGTTTGATGCAGCTCTCCATGCTACTCTATCCTGTGCAAGTTTCTTCATCTTCCAGTACCTACTGCAACCTACATCCTTCTGAATCGGCTTAGTGTATTCATCTCTTGGTCTCCCTCTACGATTTTTACCCTCCACGCTGCCCTCCAATGCTAAATTTGTGATCCCTTGATGCCTCAAAACATGTCCTACCAACCGATCCCTTCTTCTAGTCAAGTTGTGCCACAAACTTCTCGTCTCCCCAATCCTATTCAATACCTCCTTATTAGTTACGTGATCTACCCACCTTATCTTCAGCATTCTTATGTAGCTCCACATTCCGATAGCTTCTATTCTCATCTTGTCCAAACTAGTTATCGTCCATGTTTCACTTCCATACATGGCTACACTCCACACAAATATTTTCAGAAACGACTTCCTGACACTTAAATCTATACTCCATGTTAACAAATTTCCCTTCTTCAGAAACGATTTCCTTGCCATTGCCAATCTACATTTTATATCCTCTCTACTTCGACCATCATCAGTTATTTTACTCCCTAAGTAGCAAAATTCCTTTACTACTTTAATTGTCTCATTTCCTAATCTAATTCCCTCAGCATCACCCGATTTAATTTGATTACATTCCATTATCCTTGTTTTGTTTTTGTTGATGTTCATCTTATATCCTCCTTTCAAGACACTGTCCATTCCGTTCAACTGCTCTTCCAAGTCCTTTGCTGTCTCTGACAGAATTACAATGTCATCGGCGAACCTCAAAGTTTTTACTTCTTCTCCATGAATTTTAATGCCTACTCCGAATTTTTCTTTTGTTTCCTTTACTGCTTGCTCAATAAACAGATTGAATAACATCGGGGACAGGCTACAACCCTGTCTCACTCCTTTCCCAACCACTGCTTCCCTTTCATGCCCCTCGACTCTTATAACTGCCATCTGGTTTCTGTACAAATTGTAAATAGCCTTTCGCTCCCTGTATTTTACCCCTGCCACCTTCAGAATTTGAAAGAGAGTATTCCAGTTAAATTGTCAAAAGCTTTCTCTAAGTCTACAAATGCTAGAAACGTAGGTTTGCCTTTTCTTAATCTTTCTTCTAAGATAAGTCGTAAGGTTAGTATTGCCTCACGTGTTCCAACATTTCTACGGAATCCAAACTGATCTTCCCCGAGGTCCGCTTCTACCAGTTTTTCCATTCGTCTGTAAAGAATTCGCGTTAGTATTTTGCAGCTGTGACTTATTAAACTGATAGTTCGGTAATTTTCACATCTGTCAACACCTGCTTTCTTTAGGATTGGAATTATTATATTCTTCTTGAAGTCTGAGGGTATTTCGCCTGTCTCATACATCTTGCTCACCAGATGGTAGAGTTTTGTCACGACTGGCTCTCCCAAGGCCATCAGTAGTTCTAATAGAATGTTGTCTAATCCCGTGGCCTTGTTTCGACTCAGGTCTTTCAGTGCTCTGTCAAACTCTTCACGCAGTATCTTATCTCCCATTTCGTCTTCATCTACATCCTCTCCCATTTCCATAATATTGTCCTCAAGTACATCGCCATTGTATAAACCCTCTATATACTCCTTCCACCTTTCTGCTTTCCCTTCTTTGCTTGGAACTGGGTTGCCATCTGAGCTCTTGATATTCATACAAGTGGTTCTCTTCTCTCCAAAGGTCTCTTTAATTTTCCTGTAGGCAGTATCTATCTTACCCCTAGTGAGACAAGCCTCTACATCCTTACATTTGTCCTCTAGCCATCCCTGCTTAGCCATTTTGCACTTCCTGTCGATCTCATTTTTGAGACGTTTGTACTCCTTTTTGCCTGCTTCATTTACTGCATTTTTATATTTTCTCCTTTCATCAATTAAATTCAATATTTCTTCTGTTACCGAAGGATTTCTATTAGCCCTCGTCTTTTTACCTGCTTGATCGTCTGCTGCCTTCACTACTTCATCCCTCAGAGCTACCCATTCTTCTTCTACTGTATTTCTTTCCCCCATTCCTGTCAATTGTTCCCTTATGCTCTCCCTCAAACTCTCTACAACCTCTGGTTCTTTCAGTTTATCCAGGTCCCATCTCCTTAAATTCCACCTTTTTGCAGTTTCTTCAGTTTCAATCTGCAGTTCATAACCAATAGATTGTGGTCAGAATCCACATCTGCCCCTGGAAATGTCTTACAATTTAAAACCTGGTTCCTAAATCTCTGTCTTACTATAATATAATTTATCTGATACCTTTTAGTATCTCCAGGATTCTTCCAGATATACAACCTTCTTTTATGATTCTTGAACCAAGTGTTAGCTATGATTAAGTTATGCTCTGTGCAAAATTCTACAAGGCGGCTTCCTCTTTCATTTCTTCCCCCCAATCCATATTCACCTACTATGTTTCCTTCTCTCCCTTTTCCTACTGACGAATTCCAGTCACCCATGACTATTACATTTTCGTCTCCCTTCACTACCTGAATAATTTCTTTTATCTCGTCATATATTTCATCAGGAAGTCGTTCATGAAACTATTTGTATGGAGTGCAGCCATGTATGGAAGAGAAACATGGACGATAAATAGTTTGGACAAGAAGAGAATAGAAGATTTCGAAATGTGATGCTACATAAGAATGCTGAAGATTAGAGGGGTAAATCACATAACTAATGAGGAGGTATTGAATAGAATTGGGGAGGAGTTTGTGGCACAATTTGACTAGAAGAAGGAATCGGTTGGTAGGGCATATTCTGAGGCATCAAGGGATCACCAATTTAGTATTGCAGGGCAGTGTGGAGGGTAAAAATCGTAGAGGGAGACCAAGAGATGAATACACTAAGCAGATTCAGAAGGATGTAGGTTGCAGAGGTACTGGATGATGAAGAAGCTTGCACAGGATAGAGTATCATGGAGAGCTGCATCAAACCAGTCTCAGGACTGAAGACCACAACAACAACAACAACGTGACTAATGCCACTTCATGGGACACTGTATGTGACAGATTTCATTGTTGAACACAAACTGTCACCCGTAATGAATGTGCGCTATGTCGCAAAGGTAGTATGTTATTTTATGGTCTAAGGCAATTCCTTATTATGTACAAGACTTAGAAAGGAAACCGTCTCTTGTTATCACACGGGCCAGAGTGTTACCATGATATCTGTTCTAAGCATATGTTTTTGAACAGCTTTTTAATGGAGATTCTTGTTATGACATACTGCAACTTGGCTATCACCTCAGACTGATGACGAGGGAATTGTGGATCATTTGAAGTTGCAGAGGTACAGAGCTCCAGCACAGTTTTCTATTCTGGTACTTGAGAAATATGTGTAAGTCGATAAAACTCTGTTCTGGAAACAGTGTTATATGAGGCTGCCAGTAGAACAAACACGCATCGGCACTGATGACTGGATGAGAACATCTTTTACAAATTTATCAGGTACTGAATTAGAGGACTATCGTGTTGAAGAGATGTCACATTTATCACCACGGTGACCTGAAAAGTTGATTGTGACGTATGCCATGGACAAGACGTGGAATATCAACGTGTATGACAGCTGCCAGAGAGCCGAAACCGACGAATGAACATTCCCTTTCCAGGGGCGAGCAGACACTGGTTTTTTCGCGTGCCACTCCGTCAAGGGTGTGTACAGAGTACCCCGGTTTGAGATGACTGCCACCGCTACCAGTGAGCACAACGTTTCTTAGTCTCTCCCGAGGGGGAAAATGTAAATGGACGTCACTCCCACTTTTAAAGCGATACAAACGAATACGATTTCAATAATTATACCAACGAAAAAACGAAATTTTATATAATTTTCATTATATTAAAACATATATCCCAAAGGTAGGATGTTATTTTATAGTCTAAGGCAAATCCTTATTATGTATAAGACTTAGAAAGGAAACCGTCTCTTCTTATCATACGGGCTAGAGTGTCACCATGATATCCAAGCATATGTTTTTGAACAGCTTGTTAATGGAGATTCTTGTTTAGACATACTGCTTTAATATAATGATAGCAACAATGACAATATAATAATTTGTATGTATCAGTGATTTGTACTTTGCTTTAGCGTAACAGAATTTTAAAAGAATTAGTTCCTGAATTTTAGAAGTACCTCTGTCATGTAGTTAATTTAAGTAGTGTAATAGGTGGTTGGATTGTTCTCTGCAGGCGGTCAGGCCACAGACTCATCCAAGTGGACAGGTCTTCATGCAAGCAGCTGACAAGAAATAAATGTGAAATAAGAATTTCCAGAGTGCCCTGCCATTTTCAAGGCACTTGTGTTTCATGGTACTTCACTCTCTGAGAGTTAACAGACTGATTGGAAATTTGTATACACAAAAATACAAAAGCTGTTACTAAACTAATATTTTAGGGGGGGGGGGTGAGGGATAGGGGATGCGTGACCCTCAAGACCCTCTCCTAATTAGTATCTGTGGTCAGATTCCCACACCAATGAAAAGCGTCGTTGGCACAGCACCTGTTCCGCCAACGGCGCGCCGCCACGTAAACAAGGGCAGTCACCGTGGCAGCCGCGTTATAGCCGATTTCATGGCCGATTCATTTCCAGACCAGTGGACCGCAGCCCATTCAGAGGCACGTCCCTCCTTCTTTGACTGGGTTTCGCTCTCTCTGCCGCGGTACAATGACCACGTAACCGGACACTGGAAAACAATTAACCCGAGCAGTCCGGTAGCTGAGTACTTCAAAGATGGGAACAAGACGTTGCTGGAGGGGTTACAGGGGCGTTGTTCAGGACCACCGGGGTAGCATGTGCCAACGCTTCGGTCTGACAAGATGTAATTCTGAAACAAATGACGCTCGGGAACTTATTGAGCTTCCTGGCATTGCTTTCATTTCAGTGATTGTAGCGTCTCCATAAACAAATAGCCACTCTCTCACACTCGCCAGTCGGTCATCGACTCTCATTGACAATGTCCGGTATATAATTAAAAAAGGATGATGGAATATTCCATTCGCCGTGGCAGCAAGAATGGCTACCTGTTTTAAAATTAGACCTCTAGATTAATTCAGTCAATTAACCACAACTGAGATCAGAATCCGATATATTTCAAGAATTATATTCAGTTGTATTTAGAGAACTCAGTGGTTGATGGAACTTCTAAAACGGAGACACGCAGCAGAGGAAGTCATCGAATTCTTAATCCCCGAGGGGCTGTGTTGTCCAGAGCCTGCAGAAAAGTGTGTCTCTTACCAACACAAACCAAGTGTGCGCTACAGTTCTAAAATATTGCTGTAGTAATTATGAGTCTCTGGCTTTTAGCTTGTTAGAAATGCGAGTATGAGGTCACATATAAAGCCACTGGGTATTTATAGGTCATGGTTTCACTTAGCATATCAAAAAGTTTCGAAAATTTTACGTAATCGACAGGCATTCATGTAAACACTCAGTCATTAGAATCTGTTTACACTGATCATGTTGTGTACGACGTCATACACAATGGTAGGGAGAGGTTGGCTGCAGAGTGGGGCAGCAACTGTCTTCATAGGAAACCTGGACAGGAGCAGAAACGATTAGCGAACAAGTTAACACAGTAAATAGAAGACTTACTTGTATCTCTCCAGGATTATGAAGACTCTTTACAAATAATGCAGCAAGAAGTAGAGTCAACAAGGAAGATGCCCTCTGAACTAAATCACCAATGATGGTATCAGAGCAGCAACTACGCGGCATTTGTGTAGCAGCACGTAGCGATGTGGCTCCGAGCGCGAGTCGGTTGTGTGACTGCTGCCGGCCATCCTATATCGCGGCAGCAGAGTGCGCTCGTGGTACGCAGCCGCTCGAGTCCTGGCTCAGCAGACGTGCACCATTGGGTCTGCCAGATGCCTTATGAGCGCTGTCGGCATCAAACGGAAACTTATATTCTATTGCCAACTTTGAGATGCCCATGGGGTCATATTGGTAACTGATATCAAGTACGTGGTATTTTTTATGCATTCCTGCATCCCATTCTTGAAGTCGTCAAATGCTCCAAAATACTATTTCAGTTAATTTTTGTGTTTGTAAAACAAGAAGGGAAAGTAACTGATGATGATCAAGTCACAATCAGATTCAGTGGACGAGGAAATTTCATGAATTTCCTATGTCTCAGAAATACACACTTCTGTTTAATTTTGGTCTGGGGCAATGGATACTGCCTCATAAATACACTAGAAACGTCTGCGACTACCGGGTTTTGACGAAGTTTTCAGATTTCCTTTCTTTATCTGGAAAATTCTGGAGCTTGTAATAATCACCGAATTATTTCGGATTGGGATTCCATTTCCTTAGTCACCACTCTTTTGGGACATTTGGGTGCAAAGGAAGTTCTACAACAATTTTCATTGTCCTCAAAACGTTTACTTACGAAAAGAGAAGTATGTTAACAAACTGATATTCTGGCCACACTAAGGACTTAAAACTTAAATGAACAGAGAATAAATGCAGAGATCGTGTCACAAAAAGGAATAAAAATAGAATGGCCAAAATGGTGATGAAGTATCGACTAACAGGGAAAAGATCAATAGACACTGAGAACGATATGGAGAAGTCAAATAGCAAGTAACCACAGGACAGAGAGGCACTGAATAAGAAGACTGAACAAGTAAATACCTAACACTTAAAGAAGAAGAAAATGTCTTTTTCTTTATATTGGTGTAGGGGTATCGTCTTTGACAACCAAACAAAACTTTCTCGTCCCGGATTCAGTTCCAGACACTGCTTGAATTCTGAACAAAATCTTTAGCATTGGTGAGCGAAGGCTTACGGTATAAGGAGTAACCTTCGTTCTTTGTTCCTCTTCCTCAGGGGCGGATAAGGAAGAGGTAAAGAAATGCAGCGTTTATTCCTTTTAGGATGGGATCCGCTGTACTCAAGATTTGAAAATTTTATCTTTCTTAACTGTGAATGCAGATCTCCTTCCTGCTGTGGCCTTTCCTAAGGGAGGAAAGTGTGGCATGTGGCGGTGAATTATGTAAACTTTGTTCTGTGTTTGGTCGTACTTTGACGGTTTGTGTATCCTATTTGCGGGTAACTGTACAAGCGTGGGAAACAGTCTAAAAATCACTCTGTCTGGTCGGCGCCCCACCCACAGTCGTTAATCTTTCGAGCGAATTCGATAATGAACTCATGAAAGCCACTACATGAAAGAGACATATTGCACATCCACAGTTCATGTGGCCTGTAACTGAAAAACAGTCTCATATTTGGCGAAAAAAGGGGACTGTCAAGGAAGAGGTAACCAAGAGCAAAAAATCCTCCAGAATGAAATTTTCACTCTGCAGTGGTGCACGCTGATATGAAACTTCCTAGCAGATTAAAACTGTGTGCCAGACCGACACTCGAATTCAGGCTCTTCCTCGCGGAAGGGAAAGGTCTCGTGTTAGAGTCTCGTTCCGGAATACAGATTTAATATGCCAGGATCTACCAGGTAGTTTCAGGAAAAAACTTACTAACTAACGAAAGGGTAATGTTCTACGGGTTATAGTGTAAAATGTCAGACGTTTGAATGCGATGGGGAAGCTATAAAATCTGAAAACGGAAATTGAAAGGCTCAGCCTAGATATAGTGGGGGGCCAGTGATGTGAAATGGAAAGAAGATAAGGATTTGTGGTCAGGTGAGTCTAGAGTAATATCAACAGCAGCTGCTACTGTACAACTACAATGTTTATGAGAAACTGCTTGAAATGGCATCTGCCGTAAGATATATAGGAGTGAGTGTCCAGAGCGACCTTAAGTGGAATGGACACATAAAACAAATAGTAAGTAAAGCAGATGCCAAACTGAGATTCACAGAAAGAATCTTAAGGAAATGTAACTCACCCACGAAGGAAGCGACTTATAAGGCAATTTTTCGACCGATTCCTCGTCAGTATGGGATCCTTACCAGGTAGGACTTACAGAAGAGGTGCAGAACATCAAACGAAGATCTACAAGTTTCGTCTCGGGATCGTTTAGTCGACGTGAAAGCATTACTGAGATGCTCAACGAACTTCCTTGGTAGGCGTTACATGAGAGGCGTTGTGCATCACGGGAGAGTTTACCACTGAAATTTCGGGGGATCCCTTTTCGGAACGAGTCGCACAACATATTAATTCCTTCTACATACATATCGTGCAATGATCACGACTAGAAAATTCGAGAAATTAGAGCCAATACCCCGAGGCTTATCAAAATTCTTTCCATGTCCCGTTCGCAAGTGGAACATCGTACGGGGGATCGTTTAGTGGCACCAGAAGCACCCTACCATTACGTGGCCCGCGGAGTGTGATGTAGATATAAATTTAGAAAATGATATAACAGGAATAGGATTCGTTGTGAGTAGGATTAAAGTTGTATGAAAATTTAATAATTATGGGTGAGTAGACATAACTACGGGAGAATATGGACTCGATAGTAGGAATGAGAGAGGGGAAAGAAATGTCTGATAGCACTAGCAAATACAATGTTCAAAATCCATAACAGGACTGGTATAATTAGGATACGCATGGATGTTTGGGAAGATCACTACGTCGTGATGAGAAAGAAATTCTATAATACTGGATTGTAAGGCGTACTCAGAAGGAGATATAGGCTCAGTTCACAAGCCAGTAATGATGAAGAGTTCACTGAATGTTAAGAGAATCGTCAGGAACATCCAAAGTTAAAAAAAACGCTAAAGCTGTGAGTACTGTTCTACAAGTCTAGGCAGTTTAGTTAAAGAAGAATGCATATTCCTAAAACGGGCAATCACAGAAGCTGGATGGACGCGTATAGGTATAAGAAAGATAACTGCGAAGAAACATTGCGTGACGGAATAAATAATAATCCAAATGAACGACGCAAGAAGGAAGTACAAAAAAAAGAGGAGGTAGGAACACAGCAATATCAGTCACTTAAGAATCGAATAAATAGTAAGTGCGTGGAAGCCAGGGTGAAATGGCCGCAGGAAAAGGCGAATAAATGGAAAAGTAATGATATTTGGAAGCACATATTCGACTGGTTGACTGGTTGGCTGGAATACTCTCTTTCAAATTCTAAAGGTGGCAGGGGTAAAATACAGGGAGCGAAAGGCTATTTACAATTTGTACAGAAACCAGATGGCAGTTATAAGAGTCGAGGGACATGAAAGGGAAGCAGTGGTTGGGAAGGGAGTGAGACAGGGTTGTAGCCTCTCCCCGATGTTGTTCAATCTGTATATTGAGCAAGCAGTAAAGGAAACAAAAGAAAAATTCGGAGTAGGTATTAAAATTCATGGAGAAGAAATAAAAACTTTGAGGTTCGCTGATGACATTGTAATTCTGTCAGAGACAGCAAAGGACTTGGAAGAGCAGTTGAATGGAATGGACAGTGTCTTGAAAGGAGGATATAAGATGAACATCAACAAAAGCAAAACAAGGATAATGGAATGTAGTCGAATTAAGTCGGGTGATGCTGAGGGAATTAGATTAGGAAATGAGGCACTTAAAGTAGTAAAGGAGTTTTGCTATTTGGGAAGCAAAATAACTGATGATGGTCGAAGTAGAGAGGATATAAAATGTAGGCTGGCAATGGCAAGGAAAGCGTTTCTGAAGAAGAGAAATTTGTTAACATCCAGTATTGATTTAAGTGTCAGGAAGTCATTTCTGAAAGTATTTGTATGGAGTGTCGCCATGTATGGAAGTGAAACATGGACAATAAATAGTTTGGACAAGAAGAGAATAGAAGCTTTTGAAATGTGGTGCTATAGAAGAATGCTGAAGATTAGATGGGTAGATCACATAACTAATGAGGAAGTATTGAATAGGATTGGGGAGAAGAGAAGTTTGTGGCACAACTTGACCAGAAGAAGGGATCGGTTGGTAGGACATATTCTGAGGCATCAAGGGATCACCAATTTAGTATTGGAGGGCAGCGTGGAGGGTAAAAATCATAGGGGGAGACCAAGAGATGAATACACTAAGCAGATTCAGAAAGATGTAGGTTGCAGTAGGTACTGGGAGATGAAAAAGCTTGCACAGGATAGAGTAGCATGGAGAGCTGCATCAAACCAGTCTCAGGACTGAAGACCACAACAACAACATTCGATAAAGTATATAAAAAAAAATCAGACCAACTTTTTGTGACACTAAAAGCGAAAGTGTCAACCTAAAGAGCTCAAATGTAACTCTGCTATTACACACAGAGAAATGAGCGAGTAGGTGGAAAGTGTACAAAGAGTCCTCCACAGGGCGTTTGGAACTGACAGATGACATGACTGAAGGAAAAATAGGAATCGAGTTTGAAGTCGTGGGGTACTGTATCGAGTCAAAGAGAGCGTTCAGACAAAGCAGAAGGCGTAGATAGTATCCCTTCTGAGTTTTTATAAACGTTGGGAGAAGCGGAAATCGAACTATTCAAGTTCGAGTATAGAATCTAGGAGACCGGAGTTATATCATCAACCTTCCGGAAGAATATCATCCACACAATTCCAAAGACAGGATGGCAACATAAGTATGAGACTTACAGCAGAATCAGCTTAACAAGAATACTTACAAGAATAGTATACAAAAGAATGGGAAAGGAAACTGAGAATATCTCAGGTGAGGTTAAGTTTGGTTTTGGAAAAGGTAAAGGCACCGGACAGCTAGTTCTAACTTCCGCCTATAAGGCCTATTAAGCAAGATTTAAGAGAAATCAGTAAGCATTAATAGGATTTGTCGCTTAAGAAAAAGCGATCGACAATGTAAAATGGTGCAAGATACTCTAAATTCTGCGGAAAATAGGGGTAAGCTACAGGGAAAGATGGGCAATCTACAATATCAAAAAGAGCCAACAGCCAATACAAGAACCCACAGACAACAATAAGAATGGAAGACTAAGAACAAAGTGCCCAGATTAAAAATGGTGTAAAACAGTGACGCAGTCTTTTGCTCGAGCTGTTCAATCTATATTTTGAAGGAACAGTGAAGTAAACAAAAGAAAAGGTTCAAAAATGAGTTTAAAATTCTGGGTGAAATGATACCATTGATACGATCCGCTGATTATAATGCAAGACTCAGTGAAAACATGGAAGAATTGCAGGAACTATTAGACGGAATGAACAGTATAACGAGCATACATTATGAATGTAGCATAAACCAAAGAAAGACGAAAGTAATGAGACGAGCAGAAATGAGATTAGGGTTAAAAGTTTATCAAAACTGGGTGTCACGAACTAAACGAAATGAAGGAATTCTACTTTAAAAGCAGAGTAACACATGACGGGCGAAGCAATAAGGACACAAAAATCACAGTAGCACAGGCAAAGAGCATTCGTGGCCAAAAGAAGTCAGAATGTATCTTTGGAGCACAGTGGGTTAGGGACTTCAGAGAAACTGGAAAAGAAAGTCGGATCGTATGAGCTTTGATACTGTAGAAGGATACTGAAAATTGGATAGACTAACAAATTAAGGACTGAGAAACTTACCTACAGAATCTGCGTGGAATATGTAGAAAACACTGACAAAAAGAAGGTACTGTATGACAGAACATGTTTTAAGACATTCGGAAATAGCTTCCATGGTACTAGATGGAATTGTAGAGGATAAATTCTGTAGGGGAAGACAGAGATTGGAAAATATACAAAAACTAATAGAGAATGCTGGTTAGAGGTGCTACTCGAAATGAAGAGGTTGGCCTAGGAAAGGAAGTAGTGGCGGGCCGTATCAAATCAGCGAGAAAACTGATGGGAAAAATGTTCATTCGCCTGACATTCACCCCCTTTATTTCCGTTTCATTCGAAAACTCATTCGGTAGTCTATCTTATATATTTTGTGCACTTATGTTTTCTTTGGTTGGGTTGCGAGAATCATATGCACAACTTCTTGGCGAGATTTGTAAACACATGAAATTTTTATGTCCTATTATTTCTTATCAGACCTTTTTCTTTCGCAAGAAAGCCATTGGAAAGTGTTGATAACCGTCTGCCAGTTTTTGTTAATATCTTTTCCTCACCTTGTATCGATAACAGAATCTCCAATTTTGTCATGAAATTTTGTGAAATTGCAGTGCGATTTTTGATTTTTACTGTATCATAGTGTATTTGGTGCAACAGCCCTAAGTATACAGTATTTCACTCATATCTCGCTAGTATGCATCGTCTATATATTGCGTTTTATTTTAGTACTGATCATTAATTTCAGTTGTCTTTTATTCGAGCGTTTAGCAGAATATGAAGCGCTGTTTTGGGACATTCCAACCATAGCAATGACGCTAGAAGTTATCTATGAAGCATCAGTGAGGTTACAAGCTAAAGGATGTAGAATATCTAATATAATTCTGTCAATTCAGTTTACTAGTTGTCTTACTGCTTCGAGTTCCTTTCATTCAGCCATCTTCTGAGTGCACATTAACATCAAGATCTATGTGTTTTTAATACCTCTGGCTGCAAGCAGTTCCTCGCTGTCTGCTCATACAGTATGCCAAAAGCAACATTCTTCGACACAACCAAAATTACCTGCCAGATACGCATGTACAAGATATGAATTACATCGGAATGTATGCAATATTTCCCGTACATTGCCTAGGCCCCCATAAGAAAATGAAGTGCTGTCATACACTACTGGCCATTAAAATTGTTAGACCATGAAGATGACGTGCTACAGACGCGAAAATTAACCAACAGGAAGAAGATGCTGTGGTATGCAAATGATTAGCTTTTCAGAGCATTCACACAAGATTGGCGCTGGTGGCGACACCTACAACGTGCTGGCATGAGGAAAGTTTCCTACCGATTTCTCATACACAAACAACAGTTGACCGGCGTTGCCTGATGAACGTTGTTGTGATGCCTCGTGTAAGGAGGAGAAATGCGTACCACCACTTTTCAGACTTTGATAAAGGGCGGATTGTAGCCTATCACGATTGCGGTTTATCGTATCGCGACATTGCTGGTCGCGTTGGTCGAGATCCAATGACTGTTAGCAGAATATGGGATCGGCTGGTTCAGGAGGGTAATACGGAAAGCCGTGCTGGATCCCAACGGCCTCGTATCACTAGCAGCCAAGATGACAGGCATCTTACGCGCATGGCTGTAACGGATCGTGCATCCACGTCTCGATCCCTGAGTCAACAGATGGGGACGTTTGCAAGACAACAACCATTTGCACGAACAGTTTGACAACGTTTGCAGCAGCATGGACTATCAGCTCGGAGACCATGGCTGCGGTTACCCTTGACGCTGCATCACAGACAGGAGCGCCTGCGATGGTGTACGCAACGACGGACCTGGGTGCACGAATGGCAAAACGTCAATTTCTTAGGATGAATCCAGGTTCTGTTTACAGCATCATGAAGGTCGCATATTGGAAGCGTGTATTCGCCATCGCCATACTGGCGTATTACCCGGCGTGATGGTATGGGGTGCCATTGGTTACACGTCTCGGTCACCTCTTGTTCACATTGACGGTACTTCGAACAGTGGACGTTACATTTAAGATGTGTTACGACCCATGGCTCTACGCATCACTCGATCCCTGCGAAACCCTACATTTCAGCAGGATAATGCACGACCGCATGTTGCACGACCTGTACGGGCCTTTCTGGATACTGAAAATGTTCGATTGCTGCCCTGTCCAGCACATTCTCCAGATCTCTCACCAATTGGAAACGTCTGTTCAATGGTGGCCGAGCAACTGGCTCGTCACAATACGCCAGTCACTACTCTTGATGAACTGTGGTATCGTGTTGAAGCTGCATTGGCAGCTGTACCTGTACACGCCATCCAAGCTCTGTTTGACTGAATGCCCAGGCGTAACAAGGCCGTTATTACGGCCAGTGGTGTTTGTTCTGGGTACTGATTTCTCAGGATCTTTGCACCCAAATTGAGTGAAAATGTAATCACATGTCAGTTCTGGTACAATGTATTTGTCCGACAAATACCAGTTTATCATCTGCATTTCTTCTTGGTGTAGCAATTTTAATGGCCATTAGTATAGGTAAAACATAGGTACATGGGGCAGGAAATAAACTGGTTTCTAGACACTCGGCGGCTCTGGTGGTGGTCCGTCGTAGATGCGAGGTGGTGAGCAGAGCGGCGGAGAGCCAGCAGTAGGTGGAGATATCATCTGGAGCCCGCAATGGATGGACTAGCAAGGAGGGGCGTCCGCACGTGCGCCTGAGCGCCTCTAGCAGCTGCAGAAGACGGCCGTCCACCGGCGATTAGCAGCGACGGTGGCGACGCTATTACACTGATCGTCACTAAAATTACGGTAACTGTTCTGACATGCGGTAGCCAGAAATAGTCAGAAGATTCTGTCTCAGAAATAGTTAAGATAACTGCATGATCTTATTGGAATCTTAAAGAACACAACTTGAACATTCGACGTTGATATCAGATTGCCTGTTGTATCTATAGTACATCCATAATGGTGTTTTGTTGTAATTGGCCTAGAGTAGCCCTGTAACGTTATTAATAGTGTCTTAGGAGAACATTGTGACATTAACAGTCCATAGTTGCCGTCTTCACATTCCTCCATTTCCACTAACTTCGAAAGACTTGAGACATCATTGTGACATCACAGCCAAATTCCTCGCTAGGAATTGAAGTGTATGGAGTTACAGCCTGTACATCTGTCGAGTTACAAGTGGAGTTCTTCTAGCTCATCTAAAGTCAGCTCAAAAAATCTAAATTCCTCTCTCTAAAATATCCTCACGACTTCGTACTTACTTCCAGTGAAGTTGAAAATGTAGACCCACAAAAACGTCCAATAATTCGTAGTCAAGAAACACTGTTAGTGCAAAGATGATCTATCTTCCATTTATTCCGCGTCTCTCATATTTCCTTTTATTTTGCATACGCTTTGCTTATAATTTGATAATGGAGTAGCTGTTGCATCACATAGTTAAAATCCGCGAGAGAGACACAGTTTGAGTACGAAAGGAAGATCATAACTAATAGACCCGTAGTTACCGAAAGGAAGGAAGGTTGAACGATCGTTGTTCAATATCGGGCAACGGGCACTGACAGAACACGGTTGATGACTTCTGTCCGAGAGTAAGGAAACGTTGCACGTGGAAGGTATTTTGTGTGTGTACTGATTCTGGGAAGAAACATAGGCGAAAATAAATGTTCCTGTAGAACACTTTTAGAAAGAAAAAAGGCTGTTGTCCAAAAACTATAAGCTTTACTACGAAACAGTTTGTTAAGGTAACCTATGACGTGTCAGAGCGCGTCGTGTTGAATTTTATTAATGCCAGTGGGAGGAAAGAAATTTACTTCATTTATACTCCTTTGTATGACTATTTAAATTCCTGTTCAGAGAGATATTAACGATGAAAGTGTGGTGGAAGAATTCTACTGGATGTCTCTCTAGACTCAATTTTCGAGATTAGCCGATGTCCATCAATGAGAATCATTGCTGGAATACCCCTGGTTCCGCCTTGACTGCTCAATTGCACAATCACCATAGATGCCCCAGCTGGCGTTAAATATGTTATATTTGTCCACAATCTATTTGAACGTTATATGCCATATAGGCAGTAAAACACTGACGATTGTGTGTTTGTATGTACGATCTGCTAATTATCCATTTTTCTCAGAACTGTTAATAACTAAATCTAAAAAAGTGACTGACAGATTTTATAGAATGTTTTTATGCCGTGATTTGACGGGAGGAAGTTAATTCTCCTGTTGTTATATTAAGATCTCTTCCAGTGGGTATTTATAAACGCTTTGTCATAGTCCAGTAGTAGAAAACACTCGTGCGCATAAAAGGAGATTATAATGGAACATCTTTACACCCCTGCAGCTTGTGCACCTCATCCTTCTTTTATTGTTATAGATCACAAAGGCTGCAAAATATGTAATTATTTTATGTAGTCTGTTTGTTTGCAATTTAGCAAAGTAATTTGAGTTATAGTTAATGATATGAATTAAGTAACTTTCATATTCATTAGGTTTCAGTCGCATGTCTGGAAAACGTAAAAGATTGTTCAGTAAGTCTGTGGACATCGTGACATAAAGTGTTAATTAGACCATACCTAGTTCTCTAATATATGAAGAGGAAACTTTAGTTGGCTACTAATTGTAATGAAATGCAGTTCTGCTAATTTAGATTCTATTTCACCATAGGTAAATAAACTGGTTCCATGAATGAGATTATTTCTTCAACAACGTTATCGACAATTCCTTCTTTCTTGATTCCCAGAGCGGAAGAGTGTCGCCGCCCTAAATGACTCCCTACCAGCGAGTGGTTGAACACCAATCAATATGTCAGTGCTTAAAGTGAACGTGCAGGAACAAAGTGAGGAAGGGATAAAACAAATAAAAAATCTCCACACTTCGGTGTCAGGTTGAATCGAACCATCGAAACACGTGTAACCGATTTACCTGTAGGATTAATGTCGCCTGTGAAGTCAGCGAGTCGGCTTGCTTCCCTCCTAGCTCGTTACATCATCCGCTACTACTGAGTACTGAATTTCTACAGTCACAGTGCATGTGAAGATGTGCAACGCTAATCGTTTGTGGTGTGTCGTATCCTTAATCGGTGGAATAAATTTCATTGCGATCACGGAACTGTCTTGGTGTTTCACTTTTTCCAAACAGTAGTGTAGATGGAAGATAATATCTAATGCAAAGTGAAACAATCCGACAGCACTGTCAAGCTGTATTACGAAGTGTGTTGTAGTCTACGTGATGTGCCGTAATCATTTTCCCCCTTCCTACTGCATTCGCGGATGGGTCATCGGAATAATGATTGTCGATGCTACATTGTATGCGCCTGTGTACCTCTAGCTCTAGATTTGCTCTCCTGCTCATTACGCGAGGTATACGACGGATGAAGGAACATGTTTCATGCCACGTCTGGGATCTTTGGATTTCGAATAAAACATAGTGTCACATATTCCTACAGTAGGTAGAAAACGAGAATGAAATTTCCTATAATCAAACGCCTGGAAACCAATATCTGTTGGGTTATGGACCAATCTGTCGCCTCATTCCCACACCTGTCAAGTAGTCACTATAGGCAGTGCTGCATGTGGTTACCACGCATTATCGGTGAATAGTTTGAGCACGTCACATCGTATAAGTATTTAAGAATAATACTAGAAATGCTCAAATGGGAAGAGACGTAAAATCAGTATTATGAAAGGCGAATGAAAGACATATATGTAGGAAGAGGTCTTAGGGAAATCTAAGCCAGCTGTACAGGAGTTAGCACTTAAGACACTTCTGTGACTAGTTCTTTGGCTCCAGTGTTTAGAGTCGTATCAAGTAGGCGTCGAACGAGTTCTTTGTTCCTAGAATTGAAGGCCTAACAAGTCGGTACAGCGTTAATAGAAATACTCAGCAGTATAAATAGGAATACTTGTGAGAAAGACGTAGTTCTCACGAAAACCTGCTGGATAAATTTAGAGTCCGCAGCTCGTGGTCGTTCGGTAGCGTTCTCGCTCCCCACGCCCGGGTTCCCGGTTTCGACTCCCGGCGGGGTCAGGGATTTTCCCTGCCTCGTAATGACTGGGTGTTGTGTGATGTCCCTAAGTTAGTTAGGTTTAAGTAGTTCTAAATTCTAGGGGACTGATAACCATAGATGTTAAGTCCCATAGTGCTCAGAGCCATTTGAACCATTTTGATAAATTTAGAGAAATTGTATTCGAATATGACTGTGCGACCATAATGCTGTCACCACGGTATACGTGGCGTAGGAATAATGACAATAAGATAGGGATTAGGGCACGTACAGCGGAACACGCTCATTTTTCTCTCGCTCAGTGGAATGAAATAGGAGCGAAAATCGAGAATATTGGTTCAATATACCCTACATCTTGCATTTTACTGTGGTTTTAGATGTGTAAATGTAAAGTGTGGATGTAAAGTTGGGCGAAAGTTCCAATAATGAAGCACGCATCGATAAAAATCGAGATTTTACAACTACGCGTGGTTTGCGCATTAATTAAGCCTTCTTCAATAGGCTGCGTTCAACTTAATGTGTAGACGCAGAAAGTTACACTGATATTCTCTTTTTCAAAGTCTCTCTAACCTTATGTGCAATACTAAATGCAATCTCTTACTGAAAGAAACCTTGAGACAAACATCACCCGATACGTTGTACGTGTATTTTATCCAAAGAGGGATTTTTCTTTTTTTCGAGGGATCTTCGTCCAGATAGCGGGGCGGGGGGGGGGGGGGGGGGCGGGGGATTGGTTGGTTGCGTGTAATCCTTCATACTCTTCAGAGTTTATGCGACTCGTGTTTCATGCTGCAGAGTCAACGATGATTACAATAATGTTATAAACTGATCATAGTATGCCTGGGTCGAAAGTGGTCGTCTTACTAAAAAATTACTTCAGGTGTTCAGTGACATGTAAGTCAATGTCTTAAGCTGACAACAGCTAATTTCTTGAAGTGACTGTAGTGCCAGTAGGGGCAACTTTATTGTATGGCGTACTGCTGAGATTTTATTTAACTTGTCGAATTGTTGTCTCAAAAATATATTGGTAATCATAAGAACGCGATCCAGTAAAATAGTTACGCCTGGTTAGTAATTTGATTTTTTGAAGTTTCCCAGTGACGCACGTCTTCATTATGAATGAATGGTTAGAAATCTGTTTTACTATTCATAAGTGTGATTCCATGTTAATCAGGAAATTGGTATTCGTTATGTTATGTGGACAGTACTACAAATGATGTTACCACTTACGTATATGGAAACTGATAGCAAGTTAACACACACCAACGCTGCAACCTTTGGAGTGTTAACATTAATAACATTCCTCAGATGACTCGAGAAAGACCAAACAATTTTATTTTTTTCATATTTCAAGGCAATAAATCTGTTTTTGCAGCCACGTTACAGGTGAAGGTACCTCAAAAGAGTATTCATCGGCGGATACAACGCCGTCGGAGAAAGCTTCCCTTGCAGCAATACAGAGTCTGTGAGCTATGCGCGACGGGGGAACCACCGTGCGACCGTGCGACAGTACCTCACCGCAATGTTTGGTGAGCGATTTACTGCTGGAGGAGACCCGGCAGCATGGGCCACGCGTTCACAGGACCTGAATCCGTCGGATTTCTTGCTACGGGGACATTTAAAGAAATCGGTGTATGTCCAGTCCTTCGACAATGTCCAGTCCGTCGACAACGTGCAGACGTTACAGAAACGTATGATCAGTGACCGACTAGATCAGAACGGAGCAGAAGTGTATTTGAAAGACTGAGTGATACACTGGGAAGAAGTGTTGACGGATCTGGTAACCACTTGCAGCACTGCCTATAGTGTCTACTTCTATTTAACAGGTGGGAATGAGGGGACAGATCGGCCCATAACTCAACAGATTTTAGTTTCCGGACCTATGACTATAGGTAATTTCCTTCTCGTTTTCTACCTACTGTGGGAACATGCGACACTTTTTTTTTATTCGTAATCCAAATATTCCAGACGTGGCAAGAAACATGTTCCTTCATCCATCCTATATCTAGCGTAATGAGCAGGAGAGCAAATCTAGAGGTACACAAGCGCATACACAGGAGCATCGACAATCACTCTTTCAATGACCCATCTGCGAATGGATTAGGAAGGGGGAAAATGATTCTGGTACACCACGTAAACTGCACCGCACTTCGTACTTCAGCTTGCACAGTGCTGTCGGATTACTTCACTTTGCAGTAGATATTATCTTCCATCTACACTACTGTTTTGAAAATGTGAAACACCAAGACTGGGATCTGTGATCGCAATGAAATTTATTCCACCTATTAGGGATACGACACATCACAAATGATCAGCGTTACAGATCTTTACATGCGCTGCGCCTGTGGAAATTCTGTACGGAGTAGCGCCACCACCTGCTGCAATCAGAGCCGTTAGACGTCGTGGCGTGGAATCAGATAACGCGTGAATATGCTGCTGGGGGATAATCTGCGACGCGGTTTGTAGGCGCGTCCACAAAGCATAATTGTGGCTGCAGGAGGAACTGGACGAACGAGATGCCGATCCACAGTATCCAAGGCATGTTCGATGGGCGACATTTAAGGCGAACGGATTGGACAGGGAAGCACTGGTATCCGTCGTTCTTCGAAAGATATTTGCATATTTTTCGCCATATGGAGGCGGGCGTTTTACTATTGAAACGCGGAATGTGGATCGGCCTGCAGGAGGGGCAATGCCTCGGGCTGTAAAACTTCCCTGGCGTAGCGGTAACTGTTCAGATTGCCCTCAAAGTGTAGGAGGCGAAATGAGCAGATATATGCAATGGCGCCCCAATCTATCACACTTGGCATTTGTCCGCTATGCCTCTGAACAATGCAGTCTGCCTGAATGCGTTCATCACGGCGGCGTCGGACGCGTATGCTGCCGTCACTGTACGACTAGACGAAGCGGAACTCGTCCGAAAACACCACATTTTGTGACTCAGCACGCCAAAGTCTGCTTTCACGTGCCCATTGTAGTATGCGGCGTGGGGGGTTCTGGTCAATGGAAGCCGACGCAGTGGCATGCGCGCTTCCAGTCGAGCCTGCAGAAGACGGCTCCAGTAGTCGACACAGAGGTTTCCGCAGCCGTTGCAGTGCATCAACGCCGCGCCAACAATAGACGAAGCTTTTCTGTCCGTTACGGCCATACGGGCAAGTTGGTGGTCATCTAGCTCTGTGGTCACATTCTGTCGTCCAGTACCCTGTCCGCGCTGTGTGGGACCCTCTTCCATAAACGCCTGACTGTTGAAACAGCGTGCCCTGTACGAGCCGACATGGCACGGAACGACAAACCCGTCTCTGGAGACCAACCATTCCACCCCGTTCGAATGTATTCACATGAAGATATTCCACCTTGTGGTGTAGGCGCGGCATAGTGGCACTTGGTTACACGTTTCCACGTCGTATGAGGGCTCCGCATCGACTGAGCGTTGCGCGCCTCTGACCTGTCCGATCTCACAAAAGACGCTCTGTTGAGCCAGGGTACACGATACCTCTCTCGCATTTAAATCACTAATTACGACTTCGCTGTTTTACAGGGTGTTACAAAAAGGTACGGCCAAACTTTCAGGAAACATTCCTCACACACAAATAAAGAAAAGATGTTCTGTGGACATGTGTCCTGAAACGCTTAGTTTCCATATCAGAGCTCATTTTAGTTTCGTCAGTATGTACTGTACTTCCTCGATTCACCGCCAGTTGGCCCAATTGAAGGAAGGTAATGTTGACTTCGGTGCTTGTGTTGACATGGGCCTCATTGCTCTACAGTACTAGCATCAAGCACATCACTAAGTAGCATCAACAGGTTAGTGTTCTTCACTAACGTGGTTTTGCAGTCAGTGCAATGTTTACAAATGCGGAGTTGGCAGATGCCCATTTGATGTATGGATTAGCACGGAGCAATAGCCGTGGCGCGGTATGTTTGTATCTAGACAGATTTCCAGAACGAAGGTGTCCCGACAGGAAGACGTTCGAAGCAATTGATCGGGGTCTTAGGGAGCACGGAACATTCCAGCCTATGACTCGAGACTGGGGAAGACCTAGAACGACGAGGACACCTGCAATCGACGAGGCCATTCTTCGTGCAGTTGACGATAACCCTAATGTCAGCGTAAGAGAAGTTGCTGCTGTACAAGGTAACGTTGACCACGTCACTGTATGGAGAGTGCTACGGGAGAACCAGTTGTTTCCGTACCACGTACAGCGTGTGCAGGCACTATCAGCAGCTGATTGGCCTCCGCGGGTACACTTCTGCGAATGGTTCATCCAACAATGTGTCAATCCTCATTTCAGTGCAAATGTTCTCTTTACGGATGAGGCTTCATTCCAACGTGATCAAATTGTAAATTTTCACAATCAACATGTGTGGGCTGACGAGAATCCGCACGCAATTGTGCAATCACGTCATCAACACAGATTTTCTGTGAACGTTTGGGCAGGCATTGTTGGTGATGTCTTGATTGGGCCTCATATTCTTCCACCTACGCTCAATGGAGCACGTTATCATGATTTCATACGGGATACTCTACCTGTGCTGCTAGAACATGTGCCTTTACAAGTACGACACAACATGTGGTTCATGCACGATGGAAGCTCCTGCACATTTCAGTCGAAGTGTTCGTACGCTTCCCAACAACAGAGTCGGTGACCGATGGATTGGTAGAAGCGGACCAATTCCATGGCCTCCACGCTCTCCTGACCTCAACCCTCTTGACTTTCATTTATGGGGGCATTTGAAAGCTCTTGTCTACGCAACCCCGGTACCTAATGTAGAGACTCTTCGTGCTCGTATTGTGGACGGCTGTGGTACAATACGCCATTCTCCAGGGCTGCATCAGCGCATCAGGGATTCCATGCGACGGAGGGCGGATACATGTATCCTCGCTAACGGAGGACATTTTGAACAATTCCTGTAACAAAGTGTTTGAAGTCACGCTGGTACGTTCTGTTTCTGTGTGTTTCCATTCCATGATTAATGTGATTTGAAGAGAAGTAATAAAATGAGCTCTAACATGGAAAGGAAGCGTTTCCGGACACATGTCCACATAACATATTTTCTTTCTTTGTGTGTGAGGAATGTTTCCTGAAAGTTTGGCCGCACATTTTTGTAACACCCTGTATACGTCTTCTTATTCTGGCGTGTTGCAGACCATTACTTCTGAGTGTTTCGCTTTTCAAAAAGAGAAGTGTATTTAAATAGAGGTGTCATTCGTTGCAACAACTGCGTCACGGAAAAAGTTCAAAGAAGGGCTGCACCTTTTGTATTATCTCGAAATAGGGGAGACAGAGTCACGGATGTGATACACAAGTTGGGGTGGAAATCAGTAAAAGAATGGCGGTTTTCGCTGCGGCGAGATCTTTTCACTAAATTTCAGTCACTAAATTTTTTCTCTGAGTGCAAAAATATTTTCTTGGCACCTATCTACATGAGAACAAATTATCTTAATAATTAGAGAAATCAGAGCTCATCCAGAGAGATTTGGTTTTTTCCGCACGCTTTTCCAGAGTGGAACTGTAGAGAAATTGCTTGTAGGTGGTTCAGTAGACCCACTGGCAGGCACTTACTTGTGAACTGCAGAGTAGTCATGTAGATGTAGGTGTAGATGTAGAAATAGAAATTTTGTACGGGTCTTTCTGTGAGTTCTTAAGATCGACAAATGCCGGCGGTAGTGGCCGAGCGGTTCTAGGCGCTTCAGTCCGGAACCGCGCGACCGTTGCGGTCGCAGGTTCGAATCCTGCCTCGGGCATGGATGTGTGTGATGTCCTTAGGTTAGTTAGGTTTAAGTAGTTATAAATTCTAGGGGACTGATGACCTCAGATGTTAAGTGTCATATGCTCAGAGCCAATTGAACCATTTTTTAAGATCGACAAGTGACGACAGGATGTATTTCCCTGTACTCAACGGTGTCGAGAGCCTACTCCTACCCCAGTTCGTTTCTGTCTTCCGAAGAAAAAGCAATAAAATGTCAAAACAAACTTAACAACCGTATCAGTGTATCCCCTATGTCTTTAGATGTGTTTAATTAACAGCTGCTGCCATTACTACCGGTTGCTACGGCCATTGGACATTTCCTACTTATTGACATAAAAAGGATGGAAAGAAAACATCCGCAGCACAGGCTTCCTTCTATATTTCATGATCCCTCAAGCCATTACAGTGTTTTCGAAACTCGCCCCGCTAAATGGACAGCAGCAGTTCGGTGCTTAGGCAGTACGTGATTCAACAAAGTGATTCTCATTAAGCACCTGTTACCGTTCCTGTGGCGCAGCTATGACGTACTGATGACGGCGATAAAACTTTATTGCGAAGTAAAGAAAATATTTTTGCCGGGGACTGCTGGTGTTGCGAGCACCAGCGCAGCGTGGCTGGCAGATTGATTCTCGTTTCCGATGACGGCCGCTCGCCGCCGGCAATTACTTACGCGGCTGGCGGCTACGGCGGAGCCTCGCTTCACGCTGCCCTAACGTATGGTGTGGGGAAGCCGAAGCGCAGACCGCAGGCGGAATCACAAGTGGTCGCGCGGCCAGTGTCCCAGCCGTGTTTTATTAATTGCGGAGGCGATTAATAGATCGCAGCTGCCCCCACTGCATCCATCACGTCACTGTCTGCGGGCACGTCTCACTGCGCGAGCTGGCCACGGATTTGCCTATTGAACTATGGCTTTTTAACTCAAACTTGCATAAAATCAAAACATGTGACGCTGAGATACGATTTCATTGAATCGGGAGCTGTATAAATGGTACTTTCATTCGTTTTAATGCTTGGTTAATCAGTTGTCTGGACTGTAGCCTTGTACGGAAGTCAAACGTCGGCGATAATCAGTTTAGACAAGAAGGTGAACAGAAGCTTTTGGAATTGGTGTCACAGAAGAATTTTGAATTTAAATGGGTAGATCACGTACCTAGTGATCAGATACCGAATAGAACTGAGGAGAAAATAAATTTGTTTCATAGCTTTAGTAAAAGGTGGGCTCCATTGATAGGAGACATTCTGAGAAGTCAAGGGCTCGTCAGTTCAGTATTAGAGGGAAGAGAGAGAGAGAGAGAGAGAGAGAGAGAGAGAGAGAGAGAGAGAAAGAGTGTGTGTGTCTGTGTGTGTGTGGAGGGGAGGGGGGTAAAAACTGCAGGGGGATACCAAGAGACGAGTACAGTGATCAGGTTCAAATGGATGTAGGTTGTTGCAGTAGTTGTTCGGAGATGAAGAGGCTTGCACAGGATAGAGTGGCGTGGAGAGCTGTATCAAACCAGTCCACGGACTGAAAACCACAACAAGTGTTCAGCATATATACTGCATATTGCACAAAACTATAAAGCCATTATACACACAGATGGTGAAGTAGAAGGCGCTTACACACCGAAAAGTACGTCAGCGATGCAACTCGTCGCCACTACTGTTCATCCAATATATATTGGGGAATATCTTGAGAAATGTAAAGAGGAATTCGAAGAGATAAAGTTTAATTGAGTGGAAATGAAGATGATAATATTTCCTAACGACGTAGTTGTCATTGACTAAAACGAAGAGAAACTGCAAAAAATATTACAAAAGATGAATAATGTGTTGAAAGAGAAGTGTAAGATGAAAATCAGTTGAAAGATGAAGAAAATTATGGTAAGCAGCCACCAACGTATAGAAGAAGACATTAGAGGCAATACGAGCAAATAACTTTAAGTACTTAGGAAATAAAACTACCTCAGATCGCAACAGTTCAGTCGACAAACAAGAAAAATGGTGTTGGCTACATCAAGGAGCTTATACGTGGAAACTGAAGAGATTTTTATAGAGCGTAGCTTTATATCGTCCGGACACATGAACATCCAACGTGAGACGTGTTGAGGCTTTTGATATGCGGTGCTGGAAGAGGGTACAAAAGATCTTGTGGACAGCATAACTCCCATATGAATAAAGTCCTACAATATCAGGTGAAAAAGATTTTTCGTAGCGACCAAGTGAGAAAGAAGATATTTAATTGGACATCTCTATCGACAAAAAAAAAAAATGTTCGAATGGCTCTGAGCACAGTGGGACTTAACATCTGTGGTCATCAGTCCCCTAGAACTTAGAACGAATTAAACCTAACTAACCTAAGGACATCACACACATCCATGCCCGAGGCAGGATCCGAACCTGTGAACGTAGCAGCAGCGCGGTTCCGGACTGAAGGGCCTAGAACCGCTCGGTCACAGTGGCCGGCTCTAGCGACAAAATAGGTCTTTAAAAACTGCCGTGAAAAGAATGAGTCCAGGCAAGAGAGGAATACCTCGTCTACAATACTCCAGAGATAATGTAGGAGAAGGTTTACATAAGAACATGAAAATACTAAAAGGGAACGACAGGCCTGGAGAAAACGAATTGCTGCTATCCAGTCTTCGGATTCAGAAGAAAATGTTCAACATAAAAGACACCCTGCGAAAGTCTATTGCTTTTGACCACTACAAGTGGAGAAAGACGTGGCAGCTTACAGTGATACTTACTGTAGAACGTGATACGGCGCGTTAAGACTTTTGAGTTGAGGAATCAGTCGTTACATCAGTAACTAGACTGTACGGGGCTGCATGGCTGGCTTCTTGTATTAATGTACCGCTCACCATGTGGGCCGTTCAGACAGTTAAGGCATGACCAACGAATACGTTGCCGAATAATGCCGACAAAACCCGTGGCACTCTCGCCAGACCACTGCAAAAGAGAATCGTCTCATTTGGTAAAAAGTCTATTTTTTCTCCATTCATTCAAGATCTTAAACACAATACCAATGGCTGAGCGCCCGTAGCGCAGTTATTTAGGGGCGCTTCTTTTTGAAAATTAAAGAAAACATGTTTTTGGCTTAATATATTATCTTGGATATCTACTTTGTTGTAGTGTTCGTCCCAAGTTCGCCAGGAACTCCACTATTGAGTTACGAGGCGATTTGTGAAAACGTATCTCCAGAAAACCATTCACAGTGGGAAAAAATAGTCAACATCGCAGCCAATGTGGCAGCACGTAATTTCAACGATGTCCTAGCAGACGTTATGGAAATTATGTATGTGCGCGAACTTAAGATCGGACGCGCCTGTAGCAACTTCTGCACAAAAGCGGGTGAAAATCGTATCGATCTAGAAGAGCAGCGGATGATAGAAACTGCCAAAGAGTTCCACAAGACCGCCGTGGCCATGAAGAAGATGGAGGAGGACCTTCTTTTTGGATTTGAAAGGATTTCTGTATGACACAACAATCATATTTACTTTTGCGAAAATGATGATACCTCAGCTGCATAATGTATTGGTGACAATGAAAATTTGCGCCGGACCGGAATTCGAACCTCCGGGAATTGGACTTAACGTTTTGAAGTACCTACAGATTCCGTTATCTCCTTTCTTAAGCCGTATAGGACTGTCAAGAGCCATGTGGCTGAAAAGTGGCAGACTTTTACAATGTATCCCGTACTCAAGGGAATAAGACAGGTCAATCTCGAGCCCACGAAGCATGTTCCTTCCTACTTAAGCATCGCTGGTTGTCGTGCAATACTCATGTACGATAGGCAACCACACACATGCTCAGGGTATGGACAGGACGGTCATGTTCACTCCGACTGTTTGCAGCGGCGGATCGCCCAGATTCCATCAGGCGAAGCGGACACCATGCTCTTCCTTCGATTTTACGATTTGATTTTTAATTGCTAAGAGGCACATGTGGTTTGTGACAATATTTCTGCGAACATTTTATAAAGCATATATTGCCATTTTGATATTTATTATTAAGATCAGGCACTTTCAGTGCAGCCTCAGAAGAGCAGGCTTGAAACAGTTGGTTCGAAACTGGTCGCAAAACATATGTACTGCTATTCTTAACAGACTCGTTAAAAAACTCTTCATGCGATATTAAGAAAGTTGCTGGTTTGTTGTCAACAAAATGCTGAAACTGAAAAAAGACACAAATTTATTTTGTTCCACGTGCGTACTTCGAATTTTTGGAGATTTTTTTTTATTCCATGCAACAAACAATACAGTATAATTCGCTTCTTTCTAGGGCCGCAGCTCTAGAAAGTTTGTAAAGGAAAGTACGATCCGTAGTAGACTGTATTGGCTTTTACTTTTCAATAGCTGTCCCGTCGGCCGCTTTCGATAATTACGTCTTTATCAAGGACCTGAAATAAAACACAGCAACACTGAGCACACTATAATATCAGTACACACTTCACAAACTTACGTGGATGAGCATCACATGGTGCGTGATACAAGATGTGGCACATAACTACAATTTCTATTCCAGCCTGAGGCCAAATTTTACATACACTCCTGGAAATTGAAATAAGAATACCGTGAATTCATTGTCCCAGGAAGGGGAAACTTTATTGACACATTCCTGGGGTCAGATACATCACATGATCACACTGACAGAACCACAGGCACATAGACACAGGCAACAGAGCATGCACAATGTCGGCACTAGTACAGTGTATATCCACCTTTCGCAGCAACGCAGGCTGCTATTCTCCCATGGAGACGATCGTAGAGATGCTGGATGTAGTCCTGTGGAACGGCTTGCCATGCCATTTCCACCTGGCGCCTCAGTTGGACCAGCGTTCGTGCTGGACGTGCAGACCGCGTGAGACGACGCTTCATCCAGTCCCAAACATGCTCAATGGGGGACAGATCCGGAGATCTTGCTGGCCAGGGTAGTTGACTTACACCTTCCAGAGCACGTTGGGTGGCACAGGATACATGCGGACGTGCATTGTCCTGTTGAAACAGCAAGTTCCCTTGCCGGTCTAGGAATGGTAGAACGATGGGTTCGATGACGGTTTGGATGTACCGTGCACTATTCAGTGTCCCCTCGACGATGACCAGTGGTGTACGGCCAGTGTAGGAGATCGCTCCCCACACCATGATGCCGGGTGTTGGCCCTGTGTGCCTCGGTCGTATGCAGTCCTGATTGTGGCGCTCACCTGCACGGCGCCAAACACGCATACGACCATCATTGGCACCAAGGCAGAAGCGACTCTCATCGCTGAAGACGACACGTCTCCATTCGTCCCTCCATTCACGCCTGTCGCGACACCACTGGAGGCGGGCTGCACGATGTTGGGGCGTGAGCGGAAGACGGCCTAACGGTGTGCGGGACCGTAGCCCAGCTTCATGGAGACGGTTGCGAATGGTCCTCGCCGATACCCCAGGAGCAACAGTGTCCCTAATTTGCTGGGAAGTGGCGGTGCGGTCCCCTACGGCACTGCGTAGGATCCTACGGTCTTGGCGTGCATCCGTGCGTCGCTGCGGTCCGGTCCCAGGTCGACGGGCACGTGCACCTTCCGCCGACCACTGGCGACAACATCGATGTACTGTGGAGACCTCACGCCCCACGTGTTGAGCAATTCGGCGGTACGTCCACCCGGCCTCCCGCATGCCCACTATACGCCCTCGCTCAAAGTCCGTCAACTGCACATACGGTTCACGTCCACGCTGTCGCGGCATGCTACCAGTGTTAAAGACTGCGATGGAGCTCCGTATGCCAAGGCAAACTGGCTGACACTGACGGCGGCGGTGCACAAATGCTGCGCAGCTAGCGCCATTCGACGGCCAACACCGCGGTTCCTGGTGTGTCCGCTGTGCCGTGCGTCTGATCATTGCTTGTACAGCCCTCGCGCAGTGTCCGGAGCAAGTATGGTGGGTCTGACACACCGGTGTCAATGTTTTCTTTTTTCCATTTCCAGGAGTGTAGTCCGTATCTAATACTGCACGTGAATGAAAGCGTGCCGTTACATCTAGATGATCCCATGGCAGTATGTGTAGCCACTCGATATATAAACTGACAGTTACAGTCAGCTCTTATTCAATGTTGTCAAAGACCTCCTTGAAACATGATGCTGACAGCTATCGATTACGGCTTGCTAGAGAGCATAAGTATCCTCGCTGGAGTGACATAAAGATCAAAATTTTTCGTATTCAAAACAGGAACATAATATATGATTCAATTGCGATATAGACGTGAGATATCTGTTACACAAAGTGCAATATACCGTATACAGCATGGCATATGATGCTCATCCACGTGTAAGTAGAGCTATAAGTTTATGTCAAGTTAGTAACAAGACTATTTTTATGTAATGTAGGTTTTTGTAGATTGTGTACTGATGTTATATGGCTGAAATGGCTCTGAGCGCTATGGGACTTAACTTCTGAGGTCATCAGTTCGCTAGAACTTAGAACTACTTAAACCTAACATATAATATCAGGACATCAGGACATCACACACATCCATGCCCGAGGCAGAATTCGAACCTGCGACCGTAGCGGTCGCGCGGCTCCCGACTGTAGCGCCTAGAACCGACTGATGTTATAGTGTGCTCCATGTTGGTATGTTTCATTTTAGTTACATGATAGTTACTTCGAAATCGGCCGGTAGCATAGATAATAGCCTGCTACGAACGATGCTTTCCTTTATAAAAAAAAAAAAAAAACGCAAAGCTTCAAATTTTCAGTCTGTGCGTTAAAACGCTGACTCACGGAGAGACAATAGATGAAAACATTAGATATTAAAACAACGCGACAAATTGAAGCTGAGTGTCGGGGTGGATTTTGTACCCGGACACTTGACAATTATTCGAAGTTGCAACATTATGAAGCTCACCCCTCGGCTGTTCCCAAATCATTTCTATGCGATAGGTCTGTCTTTTCTTCTACTAGTGCTAGTCCTGCTAATTATGGAACATTTTGAAAGAAGCAGAGAGGCATTCGCAGAAGGCTTGTCGTATGTAAAACCTGGATAGCTCTTTGGGAAAGAGCATTGCCCCGTATCCTTTCCTCCGTAAGGCGAAAATGTGGGTATACATATGTCTTGCAAAAAGCTTTATCGCACTAGAAAGTCTCATAGTAGCGTATATTCCACAGCAGAATTAAAGACTGATTATAGACCCTGTACTGTTCGGTTACGTAAAAGCTAAGGCACGATTTAATGTGGAGCTTCAATACAGGTAAATATTACTACGGGGATGGCGGATGCCAAAGTGAACTTTTGGGAGATTAGGAAGGTGTATAAGTGCTACATGAATGGTCACCTGGTCAGTCGACGAGCGATCTTCACAGAACAACTCAACAATTCTTAGTGTCAGTCGTTGCAGGTAAGCAACTGTGCATCACGTAAACACTTACTCTCAAAATCCCAAGGCCAACTCACAAACATATCCTGTACAATTCACACAATGTCGATAATGGTAAAAGTAGATGAATTCTCATTGCATGTTGTTGTACCGACATTCGTTCTTCTGACGTTGCCTCCAAGAACTGAATAACGAAGGACAGGAGTGGGTTATAATGATAATCATAGTGGTTCATTCGGAGCGAGGAATAATCGAAATGCAATAAGAAATCGTAATAGAGTTAACATTTATATATCGATATATCTGTGGGTGCTTTAAAACTTACCGCAGTGAAATTACACTTATAATCCGCCGTTTTCATGGGTTGGCCGGACAGCGGACAAGAACATCAACATTTAGAAAGCACGACCGTGCAGTTTTTTGACGCTAAACCAGGATTACTGCATCTTCAGTAGGAGTAGCGGTGCTGTCAAGTGATGCAGTACCGCGGAGTGAAGCATAACCCAGTCTTCAAGAGATGTTATATTTTCCTGGATGTGCAAGAATATATAACCATTCCAGAATCGCTTCAGGAATTTTTTTATTTCGTTACAGAAGTATATCCCAAGAGAGACAACGGTGTCAAGACTGTATATTTTACATCTCTACAAATGTATTAAAACGGTCCTTGCCCCACCTCCCGCGTCTCTCTCTCTCTCTCTCTCTCTCTCTCTCTCTCTCTCTCTCTCTCTCTTCTCTACCTCTATCTCTATATCTATCTCTCTCCCTCTCCCCCCCCCCTCTCTCTCTCTCTCTGTCTCTCTGCTTCAAAAGCTGCTTAGTTGTAATGCCTGTTTCCTTAATAGTTAGGGATGGTTTTATGAAAATTCATGGAGCTCGTAAGCATTTAATGTGCCCTACATTAGCTGCGACGGAAATTAACAAGTACAGACATTCGATTCGCTTATTGATGTCTGATCGGCGGCGGTGACACGATGACGACTTCTCTGCAGTTTAATTACTCCAAGAGCCGGATTCCATGCTTTGTCCAAATTAAAACCATTATCTCTATGTATTAAATTGTTGGCTAATCTAATTTGTATAGCTTCCTTGAATACAGATTCCCAAAAAGAAGAGATGGATGTTAAAATCTTCACATCACTGTAATTGATGGAATGACCTGTATCAATACAATGTTCGGCCACAGCTGACTTGTTTGGCTGTAATAAGCGTGTGTATCTTCGGTGCTCCACACACCTCTCATGAACGGCGCGTGTTGTTTGACCTATGTATGACTGCTTACAATTTCCGCAAGGAATGTGATACACAACCGCTTTACGAAGCTGTAAATCGTCCTTCACAGAGCCGAGTAAAGCTGCAATCTTTGTGGGGATTCGGAAGATCACCGTAACACAGTGTTTCTCAAGAATACGTCCTATCTTCGAAGAAAGAGCACCCACATAGGGCAAAAACGCACTAAATCTGAAGGAATTACTATCTTTAGTAAATAGAGATAATGGTTTTAATTTTGACAAAGCATGGAATCCGGCTTTGGAGTAATTAAACTGCAGAGAAGTCGTCATCGTGTCACCGACGCCGATCAAACACCAATAAGCGAATCGAATGTCTGTACGCCTTCGCCACAGGCGGTGCATATGTAAGCGTATGTCTCTGCCGTCGACCAGCATCTGTGACTCGCATGCGCAGTACCGCCGCGGTGGAGCATATAAGGCCGTGCTTGGCATCTTGTCGTCAGTCCTGTGACGCACTCTGAGGATGGCCGGACGATACGCGGCCGAAATATCAGTGGAGGAAATTTTATTTGCGCGGCTGCATGCCTCGTTACGCCGCGAGAAGTTGAAAATGCACAACAATGGGGGTTCCTGTTTAAAAAAACACAGTTGATATCCGTTTGACCTATGGCAGCGCCATCTACCGTGCCAACCATAGCGCCATCTGGTTTCTCAGTTCAAGCTATACAAGTTTCGTTCTTTGTAGTTTTTTCGTTTGACGCTTATTTCGTGAGATATTTGGCCCGGTGGCGATCAGAGGACCACCCTGCATATCACTTTCATCGGCGACGTACTGGACAAAGCGCAGCATATGTGTGTAGTGGCTGAATTATGTGAGGAACCTGTAACATCCACCACGTTAGTGCTAGTAATTGAGAAAAAGTAGTTACTGATAACTTTTATAATCAACACTAGTCTTACAAATTTGTGATAATAGTAATGATGATCTGAAAATATTTTGGTTTCGTGACTGAAACAGGACCGAATCTTTCAGTTTTTGCCCCTATGAAAATTTCATTTTACCCGTAATGGGGTGATTAACCCCAGGTTGGGAACCACTGCTTTAGAGCCATCGTATAGAGTTCTAAACGACATCGCCGAAGAACCGTGAAAAACGGCACGAAGGATGCCACCGTATATCACAGTGACAATGTAACAAAATTAAAATTTGGTCGAACACTCTCGCGATGAAGTTATTACCTCCGAGACTCGAGCGAAATGACTGGAGACTTATTTACGATTGAAAGATCACAGCGCTTCCGCAGCGCCGACCGAGTTAAGAGTCGGCTCACGGAGATAATGACGATGGTTGGGTCGCCCTTAAGACGATGTAAACTGCGGAGCTGGGTGCAGCGGCCGGCAGCGGCAGCCGCGCGGAACACAGGTGCTGCCTGCTGCCCGCTGCCCGGCAGATGCCGTCCACGCCCAGAAAAGCGCGGCTCAGTGGAGCGGAAAACAGCCGCGAGCGCCCCGGCGCGGCACACGCCGCGGCCGCCGCCGCCGCCTACGCTAACGAGCGAGGCCCGCATTGTTCCGCTGTGCCATTGTGCATCGCACGCCGCGGCGGCCGTTGTCTTCCTGCCGCCGCCTGCCACGGCACAAAGGGGTACAGCGTCGCTGAACAACGCCCACGTCAGGTGCAGGGGACTGCAAGCGTCACAGGGCACTATAGGTCACCGCTTGCGAAGATGCTTGTAACAGAACAGGGGTGCGCAGGTGGCGAATTATTATCGATTCCACAACACATTTCAAAGGTGGTATTCACACAGCTGAACGGGACATCTCGTGGGGAGGGGGGGGAGAGGAGGGGGGGAGAAGAGCCGAAGGGCCGATAACGTCGTCTGCTAACGTCGGTTCACTCATGGCTTATGTTGTACTGGATTTAAGCTTTCTTATCTTCTTAGTCTATGTTCCTTTTTGCTTGTTCTGATGTCATATTTAAAATGTTCCATCACATATATTTTACCAATGAGTGTTCATCCATAAGAAAGTTCCTGTAATACTTGTGTATAATAAGACAGCACTATGCGTATTTAAGGGCATAAACTGATGAAACAGTTTTCATTAAATAGTCTTTTTTCTTTATTCCTGAAAACGTCAGTATATTGAAGGACAAAACAGTTGTTTTATGTTCTATTTGGCAATTATACAGAATAAAAAATAATGATAAGCCGAAAAGCATGTATTGACATGCTATACTGTTTCGTGTGGCCATTAAAATTGCTACACCACCAAGATCACGTGCTACAGACGCGGAATTTAACCGACAGGAAGAAGATGCTGTGATATGCAAATGATTAGCTTCTCAGAGCATTCACACAAGGCTGGCGCCAGTGCCGACACCTAAAACGTGCTGACATGAGGAAAGTTTCCAACCGATTTCTCATACACAAACAGCAGTTGACCGGTGTTGCCTGTTGAAACGTTGTTGTGATGCCTCGTATAAGGAGGAGAAATGCGTACCATCACGTTTCCGACTTTGATAAAGGTCGGATTGTAACCTATCGCGATTGCGGTTTATCGTATCGCGACATTGCTGCTCGAGTTGGTCGAGATCCAATGACTGTTAGCAGAATGTGGAATCGGTGGGTTCAGGAGGGTAATACGGGACGCCGTGCTAGATCCCAACGGCCTCGTATCACTAGCAGTCGAGATGATAGGCATCTTATCCGCATGGCTGTAACGGATCGTGCAGCCACGTCTCGATCCCTGAATCAACAGATGGGGAGGTTTGCAAGACAACAACCATCTGAACGAACAGTTCGACGACGTTTGCAGCAGCATGGACTATCAGCTGCGGTTACCCTTGACGCTGCATCACAGACAGGAGCGCCTGCGATGGTGTACTCAACGACGAACCTGGGTGCACGAATGGCAAAACCTGTTTTTTTCGGATTAATCCAGGTTTTGTTTACAACATCATGATGGTCGCATCCCTGTTTGGCGACATCGCGGTGAACGCACATTGGAAGCGTGTATTCGTCATCGCCACACTGGCGTATCACCCGGCGTGATAGTATTGGGTGCCACTGGTTACACGTCTCGGTCACCTCTTGTTCGCATTGACGGCACTTTGAACAGTGGACGTTACATTTCAGATGTGTTACGACCCGTGGCTCTACCCTTCATTCGATCCCTGCGAAACCCTTCATTTCAGCAGGATAATGCACGACCGCATGTTGCAGGTCCTGTACGGGCTTTTCTGGATACAGAAAATGTTCGACTACGACCCTGGCCATCACATTCTCCAGATCTCTCACCAATTGAAAACGTCAGGTCAATGGTGGCTGAGCAACTGGCCCATCACCATACGTCAGTCACTACTCCTGATGAACTGTGGTATCGTGTTGAAGCTGCAGGGGCAGCTGTACCTGTACACGCCATCCAAGCTCGGTTTGACTCAATGCCCAGGCGTATCAAGGCCGTTATTACGGCCAGAGGTGGTTGTTCTGGGTACTGATTTCTCAGGATCTATGCACCCAAATTGCGCGAAAATGTAATCACATGTCAGGTCTAGTATAATGTATTTGTACAATGAATACCCGTTTATCATCTGCATTTCTTTTTGGTGTAGCAAATTTAATGGCGAGTAGTGTTTTTTCTAAGAAATTCCATATTCAGAATTTTTTTTCAGCGTCTCCATGCTAACATCGAAGTCTAGCTCTGTGCGACGGAACCTGTGGATGTTTTTGCAAAGCTAATATTTCTTTGTGTTGTTCATAATGTGGCAGAAACTGCTGCCTAATAACACATGTATCAGTCAGTGAAATATTTACTGTGTGTTTTCTGTTAATGCTAATAAGAACTGTTTTAGGAAGCTATAAACTCAGTCACAAATAGCTGCGGGAGTAGCCGAGTGTGTTTACGCGCCGCTTCCGTGATTAGAAGAGGCGAGCTTGTCCCGGATCGAATGTGTTCGCAGACTGGCGAAAAGAGCTGGTGAGAAGGCCAATCTGAATGTGCTTTTTTTGGCGGTTTCTGACATCCAGCTACGTGAATAATGGCAGTTGGGCTGGAACCCACGTCCCCCCTCACAAGCTACGCAAACATTTAGGAAACGATCTCATGCGTCAACATGAGGACATGAGGTTTACTCTAGACGCGGATAGATGGGGTACACAAATTACGTTCCGGGTGGGGGCGAGTGATGGTGTCAGGAACGGCATTACGCCACCAACTGTCACTAATATTGCCACAACCCGTACAACAATGCCGACCTCAACACGGAAACATGCAAAGAACAGGAAGAAGAAGAAAACCAACGCTCCCACAATCGATAAGTATGCAAAGGGGGAAAAGTGTGGATGGATCTGTATTTATCCACAATGGCTATGAAATATCAATTTTAGCAGACTTTCATCGTCAGATTCAGCGTTAAAATAAATCTGTCTTACGTTTATGACAGAATATGCTTCTAAAAGTCTGATGAAAAACTTAATTTCTTTCACGAATCGTGATCCTTGATCTCAAGATGTTCTTTCTTTTGTAGCGACACATACAGACTCATAAAAATTAACTTCCACCGCGACACGCAATTTAGAAAGTACAGATTAGATAACCAAATATTAACAATCAGTATACCGAAAGTTGCTGCCATCAGTCTCTCTTTATTTTCCCTGTTTAATTCTCTTCAGAGAGGTCCTCTGCTGCATAATAAGCGTGTGTACGTTCGACATGACTGCGGCTGTTCAGAAAGTGCTGAGCCATTAGCCATGTGTACACGGGCATAAGACGCTGCAATGGCTAGTTTGCTCGTATTGACGTCACTGAAGACTCGAGTGCGTCTTTCAACATCACGTCAGCCTGAGATGGCTACTGCGTCGCCCGAAGCAAGCAATATGAGGATGGTGAATTCATACAGGCAAAGGCACTTCCAGCGACGCATCTGACTTATCCACAGGCGTTTCAAGTTCTTTTCATGTGACGCAAATGACAATACTTCAGTCTAACGGCGTCGTTGAATGAATTTCCTTAAACTACTGATACACTGTGAAAAAATAAAGAAATAAAATTTAAAAAAGTATGAAGTCCGAGGCACTGATGTTCTATAATTCCTGCTGCAACTACTGAATTAGTAATATTTTAGGAAATCTTAACAGTGAATCTACTTTTTTTTATTTAAAATTGTGTGGTGACTGTACCATAAGCCAAATGAATAACTTCATCGTTAGAATTTAGAATCGTCTTTAATACAATAAAAATTATAATGTGTATCTGTCCCAGAGGTGTTTCGAAAAGGCATCATGTAATTTTATTATATTTACAGTATACGTGCATATATTATCCAGTTTTTCGTTTTAGGATGGAAAAAACTTCGAATAGCTCTTTAATTTGGGCGAAAATATGGATTTTTACTCTTGATTTTTCTGTAAATACGGAGATAAACTACGAAAATGGAGCGACGACCTCACTAATTAGCACTAAATTGTAATTGTTAGAAATTATAGTTCGTGATTTGCTGTGCGAATTGGAAGTGTTACACTACGCGTAGCCCAAACGTCGCGTGGTACGTAAATCGTGTTGTGGAGAAGCTCTGACGTAGCGGGAAACGGGAAAATAAATTCATTTTACAGCATGTGGAACTTTAATATATGCTACAAGAAAAATGAATAATTTGCCTGGTGTTTATGATGTTATTTACTGAGCTTATAACTTTTAGCTCTCTGAAAACAAAGGGTGACGAGATTTTTTTATGCGATTAAGGGTATGGAACACATATCAAATACGAACAACAGGGGATGTTGAGCGCATTGTCTGTTAGACACATGGATAAGTATCACTGAAATGCTGAAAAATCTGAACTGGCAAACGCCTGGAGGTAGACAGCTATCCTACGAAAGCCTATTTACAATGTTTCAACAAGCTCTATTATGTGAGGAATCTAGGATCTCCCTACTTATTGTTACCGCGGAAACCGCGAAGAAAGGGTTAATTACGACGCGCACACTGGTATCAAGCAGTAGTTCTTACCACGTGCCATACAGAAATGAAAAGGGAGGGAACCATAGTACGTGGTGTCTTGTGCATCACAGTGGTTCGAGCACTTCAGGTGTTGATATAGAGGTAAATGCACATGCAGGTGTCGTGTGTGCTGTGTTGCTGGCCGGGAAGCAGAGTGAAATTGCTCTTAAATATTTTCAACATTTCGCGCCAATGTCGGCAACCGTATAAATATTAATTTTAATTAATCCGGTTCAACACTCGTGGCTGCCGCATCGCGGTCGCGAAGTGGGGCAGAGTCAGTTTCAGTTAAGTTTTTACAGTCTGACGATAATTTATGGATTTGTAGTTTTAGCTTGACGATTTCCACTATGGACAAACCGTAGTTACTTTTATTCCGAAGAAGGTTGGATTATCCCGACTGAAAACTAGGTAAATCTAGGTAATCTGTGCAGCTGAGGCTGTTGATTTTTAAAATTAAAATTAATTGAAATTGTTCTTATGATCGATGCTACCTACAGGATGGACCTCGACACATCGAGTGAAGAAACTGACTGCATTCTAAACGAAGGCAACATCCATAGCTAGCGACGGCAGCCAGCGAGCGGACTGGTAACTTCAGTTGAAACGAGAGTCAGCGGAAGACAGCCTAAAGAAACCTCCGGGGTTTCTTGACAAGTGGGTGATTGGGCCGCGATAAGTGGGGAACGGCAGCGGCAGACGCGCTGGTGAAAGAGCGAAAGCGTCAGCCGAAAGGACAAGGACGCCCCCCGAGGGCCTACCAGAAGTGCGGGCCTCAGGGCAGTCAGCATCCTGCCCTGTTGCTGGACCTCTGGCGAGCTTTCTCAACGCGCGTCAACCTCGATCATTTTCAAATTAAAGCTTTGTATACAACTTGTAGGTCTGAAGATGACCGGTCACCTTGATAAATAAATCGTGATCAAGACTGTTTTTAATAGTAAATATCGATCATTTTCATTTCAAATAAAGAGACAAATTGGTCTGGGGAAAAAACTGTTAGTAGGGCAAGTTTGGTACTTCTATGTCTTTAATTTGGCATCATTGCGATGAGCCCTGATGAGCCGATGTAGCAACATTGTTTTGTTTGTAGCATCAAAAATACATTTCAAGATGGCGAGTCATCTTGAAACGTCCACATTAGTTGAACAACTTTATGTTATTCGACTGTTACTTTCTGAAGGCGGGAAACCAGTGAATATATACTGCGGAATGTCTAAAGTTTATGGTGAAGGATGTATGAACAGTGCAAATTTTTACAAGTGGGGAGAGCAGTTCAAAAATTACGTAGTAGAAGGGCCACATATGAATTCCTCTGGCGGGGGATAGGGGCGGAGGGGGTTGATAGACGTGGCAACGGCATTTTGTATTTGCACGAAAACAATGTATGTGAAGTTTTTGTAACACTTGCTAGTCTTGCTGCTACCGTAAAATACAGGGGCGAAACGTTATCTGCAACTAGCACAGGGTGGAGCAAATAAAAGTGGCCCAGACGAATGGATACGATTGAACATGAATGTATGCATATAAACACATTCCATGATGCGCACACCTCGAATGCGCCCGTAACGCGTTCCACACCGGTTCAGAGCGTAGTGCGGGTTGTGTCAGTGTGAGTGGAGCAATGCAGAGGGGACGATGGTACTCACACTGGACCAGCGGCTGTTCGTTGTGGAAAGTTACCTGACAAGAAAGTTGTGCTCAGTTGTTTGATGAGAAGTTTTATAGTCTCAAAGTGCCAGCAAAGAGTACCACATAACGCTTATTCCAAAAATGGCCTCAGGGAGGATCTATTTTGAATAAGTTAAAAAAATTCTGAAACCTGCCAGCACACTTGAAAATGTAGCTACAATTCACCAGAAAATGCTTCAGAGCCCTACCAAATCAACCCAATGCTTACCGCAAGAGACCCACGTATCACGTCGAGCATCCGAATACTCCACCTGGACCTGTCCATGCATCCCTACCGAGTGTCTGTTGCTCATACATTAAAGCCAGCAAATGCTCTTCAGTGCCTCCTGTTTTGTGAGTTGCTGTTCACTGAAGTAACAATGAATGGCTTGGATATGAGTCTGTTCATTATGTCTGATGAAGCCTGGTTTCACTTGAGTGGTTATGTTAACTCACAGAATCACAGGTTCTGGACAGCGGAGAATCCGAATAACTTCCACGAAACGCCACTGCATGGCTGAGACTTGGTGTGCAGTGTCTGCACGCCGCGCTATTCGTCGCACCTACTTTCATCAGACGCTGACTTCTACGCGTCACATTACCAACATTTTGAAACCATTTTTGGCAGCATTAACGGAGGAGGAGAAGATCTACAGTTACTTCCAAAAGGTTGGAACAGCTGCCCACACAGCTGGCCGAACCTTTGAGCACATTTACACAATCTTCATTCCTGATGGAGCTGTTAGTAGAGTTCAGTCTGATCGCGGTCACAGATCACCTGATTCTTGTGTGAGGAGCCCTCAAGGCTACGGTGTATCGCAACAACCCTCATAGTCTGCAACAATTGTAGCAGAACATTGCGAATAAGATTGCAGCAATTCCAGCAGTTCAGCTACGATTCGCCTTCAGCAACTTACTGACCAGGGCCCAAAGGGCCAAGAGATGAATAGTGGTCACTTTCAACATCTCAGTCAGGTTAGTAGTGTATTTCCTTCCCCATGCTACTTTCCTTTGTATTCTGGAACTCTTTTCTCCAGGCCACGTTTATTTGCTCCATCCTGTACAAAAACAAGATGGACATGAAATTGGAGCAGCAGTTGAGAAGGGGGTGTGTCAGAGTTGTCGCCTACCCCAGACGTTTCTCAGTTAGTACAGTGAGCAACCAGTACAGGTATCTAAAACGGAAATTTGGAAAGTGAAATAACGGTTAGGGACAAGAAATAAAAACTTTAAGATTTTACGATGCCATTGTCATCCCGTCAGATGTAGAAAAGGACGGATGACCGGTAGAACAGAAAGGATAGGTCTTGAAAAGAGATTATGAAATAGACATCGACAAAACTAAAACGATTATAACGAAATGTAGTCAAATCAAAGTAGCCCACGCTAAGGGAATTAGATTAGGAATGAAAACACTAAGGGTAGGAGGGAGTGCGGGAAACAATGCCTCCGAATTTTATAAGTAGAATCTCTTACGGCTTTTTAAAGGATACAACCTTTGCTAACGCTCTACATATACATTCTTAATGTTTACACATTTATTTTTCAAGACAGTCACACTGGCGACGAACACATTTCTCCCAACGAGACATCAGTTGATACCATCACTGTAGAACGTTTGATTTTTGAACGGAGCCGGGAATTCATCTCTGCTTGGACCGCTTCATCACTATCAAAGTGAAGTCCTCGAAGGTGTTCTTTAAGTTTTGAAAATAGATGAAAATCGGATGGTGCCAGGTCTGGACTATATTGAGGATGATCGATGGCAGCGAACCCAAGGCGTCGGATTTCTGCAGATGTGGCAGCACTCATGTGTAGTCTGACATTGTCATGCTGAACGAGAGGGTGCTCCGTGCGTGGAGGAACTCTTTGAGTTCGTGCTTTCATAAACTCTGTTACACCACGCTGTTTCTCGCACACCGTCGTGGCTACGTTGCAACGTGCCGCGTTACACTCTAGAATTCGGAGACCTCTAGCGGCCGAGTGTTGCAATTGCGTCAGCAAAGTAATGTGTATGATATGTAATAGGTCAAACCATATTGGGAAGATAATAAAAATAAACGAAGCCATTACTTTTCAGCACGCCCTCGTTGTAGAAGAATTCTGTTATTTGAGCAACAAAATAGCTGACGATGGCAGAAGCAGAGATGATATGAAATGCAGATTGGAAATAAAAAGAAAAGTGTTTCTGAAAAAGAGAATTTGTTAATAATGAGTATAAATTTAAGTGTTACGAACTCCCTTTGAAGTTTCTTGTCTGGAATCTGGGCAATAAACAATTCAGTCAAGAACAGAAAAGTATCTTCTGCAAGGAGAATGCTGACGGTTTGTTACATAGATCGTACAACTAATGAGGAAGTAACGAATAGATTTGCATTTAAAAGGCATTTGTAGTACAGCCTGACTGTTTAAGAAGAGACTGGTTCATGGGACACGTTCTCAGGCATCAAATAATCGTCTTTTTGATAATAGTCAAAAACTGTAGAGGCAGAAGGCGGCTTAACTGCAATAAGTAGGTTGCAGTATCTATGTAGAGATGTAGAGCCTTGCAAGGCCTTTCCCCCCTCCCCTCTACCCCCTCCCCCTCTCTCCCAATCTAATGACCTGCTTCAGATGCCATTGAGGTGAAACAGTCGTATCCCTTTTGTTTGGATAAGCAAGACCCTACTGAGCAATTTGCAACCAAAGTGATAATTTGTTATAGATACATTGCGAAATTACGTCATCGTATTTATGTAATAAAGTCTTCGAAACTCACACTTGCTAATTGAAGTTACGTTTGGGAAGGTAGCTAAGTTGCTAAACTCCAAACTGGAAAAATTTTTGTTCTCAGGTGTGCTATATATCACCCTGAACCCAACCCATACCTTTCAACGTGACGTAATGCCTAGGGCACTGGATTCATTTTCGTGACGATTGGGGTTCAAACACTCATCTACAGATTTAGGTTTCCCATAGCTTTTCTCTGGTTCATCCGCGGTCTAGGGGTAACGTCTTTGATAAGTAATCAAAACGCCCTCGGTCCAGAGTTCAAATCTCGCCACCACTTAAATTCTTTAAAAAAAATTATGAGGATTTGCAGCTGAATGCTTCCAGCGTAAGAAGTCACCCTCGTTCTACCAACGGTCTTGTCAAGTGGGCGGAGGAGCGGACAGAGATTCAGGGTACTCTGTTGCACATGGGGTGGGAAACTGCCTCTGAAGGCGGAAAAATCAGCAATGGTCAACGTCATGAGGTTCCAGAAGGCAGTGAAAACCACTGAATTAAAGATACATAACGCGAATCCAAATGATGTGTTCCTATTGATTGAAAATAGCCTCCATTCAGATCTCCGGGAGGGATGTGCCAAGGGAGAGGTGACCATGAGAAAAAAACAGAATAACCAACGAGTCGGCGAGTGGAATATCAGAAGCTTGAACGTGTTAGGGAAGCTAGAATATCTGAAAAGGGAAATGCAATGGCTCAATCTAGATATAATGGGGTTTGTGAAGTGAAAAGGAAAGAAGACAAGGATTTCTGGTCGGATTAGTGTTTGGGAATATCGACCGCAGCAGAAAGTAGCATAGCGGGATTAGGGTAGAGAATGAGTAACAGTGAACAGTTCAGTGATAGGGCTATTCTCTCCAGAATGGACAGCAGACCAACACCGACAACGATCGTTCAGGTATACTTGTGGACGTCGCAAGCAGACGATGAAGAGATAGAGAAAGTATATGAGGATATTGAACGGGAAGTTCATTACATAAAGGGAGATGAAAATCTAATGGCCATGGGGAACTGGAATGCGGGTTGTGGACGACGGAGTAGAGGAAAGGGTTACAGAAGAATATGATCTTGGTACTAGAAATGAGAGAGCAGAAAGACTAACTGAGTTCTGCAATAAATTTCAGCGAGTAATAGCGAATACTTTGTTCCAGAATCACAAGAGCAGGAGGTACACTTGGAAATGGCCGGGTAGTACGGGAAGATTGCAGTTAGATTACATCACGGTCGAGAAGAGATTCCGAAATCAGATACTGGATTCTAAGGCTTGCCGAGGAGCAGATATATATTGAGATCACAATTCAGAAGTGATGAAGAATAGGCTGAAGTTTAAAATCAATGCGCAAAGATGTGGGCTACGGAAGTACTAAGGAATGAAGAGGTAGATACTGCGATGAGGAACAGCTCAGTAGGCATTTCAGTTGAAAAGGAATGGACAACTCTAAAAAGGACAGTCACAGAAGTTGGAAAGGAAAACATAGGTACAAAGAAGGTAGCTGCGAGGAAACCATGGGTAACAGAAGGAATACTTCAGGTGACTGATGAAAGAAGTAAGTTCAAAATGTTCAGAAAAATTCAGGAATACAGAAAAATAGGTCGCTTAAGAATGAAATAAATAGGAAGTGCAGGGAAGCTAAGGCGAAATGGATACATGAGAAATGTGAACAAATCTAAAAAGAAATTTGTCGGAAGGACTGACTCAGCATACAGAAAAGTCAAAACAACCATCGAGGAAATGAAAAGCAAGAGTGGTAAGATGAAGAGTGCAATGAGAATCCCACTGTTAAATGCAGAGGAGAGAGCAGGTACGTGGAAAGAGTAAATTGAAGGCCTCTATGGGGGGGGGGGGGGGGGGAGGGGAACTTGTCTGATGTGAAGGAAGAAGAATCAGGAGTCTATATAGAAGAGATAGGGCATCTATTATTAGAATCAGAATTGTGGAAGCTTTAAGATCAAATAAGGCAGAAGGGATACATAACGTTCCATCAGAATTTCTATAATCATTGCGGGAAGTGGCAACAAAGTGACTATTCACGTTGGTGTGTACAATGTGAGTGTCTGGCGATATATCATCTGACTTTCGGAAAAAAAAAAATCATCCACACAATTCCGAAGACTGCAAGACTTGACAAGTGCGAGAATTATCGCACCTTATACTTACGAGCTGTTGATAAGAATAATATACAGAAGAACACAAAAGAAAATTGAGGATGTGCTGATTGACGATCAGTTTGGCTTTAGGAAAGATAAAGGCACCAAAGAGGCAGTTCTGACATAGTGGTTGATAATGGAAGCAAGGCTGAAGAAAAATTAAGACAGGTTCATAGAAATTGTCGACCTGGAAAAAGCGTTGGACAGTGTCAAATGGTGTAAGACGTTCGACATTCTGGGGAAAATAGGGTTAAGCTATAGGGAGATATGGGTACAACATGTACAAGAGCCAAGAGAGAACAATACGAATGGAAGATCAAGAAAGAAGTGCTCGGATTAAAGAGGGTGTAAGACAGCGATGTAGTCATCGACGAAGCACTGATGAAAATAAATGAGAGGCTCAAGAGTGGAATTAAAATTCAAGGTGAATGGATAACAGTGATTAAACTCGTTGATGACGTTGCTATCCTCAGTGAAAGTGAAGAAGAATTACATTATCTGCCGAATGGTATCAACATTCTAATGAGTGCAGAACAAGGACTCACAGTAAATCGAAGGAAGACGAAAGTAATGAGAAGTAGCAGAAATGAGAACAGCGAGAAACTTAACATCAGGATTGTTGGCCAAAAAGTAGGTGAAGTTAAGGAATTCTATTACCAAGCCAATAAAATAACCTATGATGGACGGAGCAAAGAGGACGTCGAAATCAGAACAGCTCGGGCATAAATGGCAATCCTGGCTACAAGAATTCTACTAGTATCAAATGCAGGTCTTAATCTGAGAAAGAAATTTCTGAGGAAATACGTTTGGAGAACAGCACTGTATGGAGTGAAACATGGACTGTGGGAACAAGAACAGAAGAGAATCAAAGCATTTGAGATGTGATTCTACAGACGAATATTGAAAATTATGTGGACTGATATGGTAAGAATAGAGGAGGCTCTGCTCAGAATCGGAGAGGAAAGGAATATGTGTAAAACACTGACAAGAAGAAATGACTGGATGGGAGGACATGTTTTATGACATCAGGTAATAACTTTCATGTTACTAGATGGAGTTGTAGAGGGTAAAAAGTGTAGAGGAAGACAAAGGCTGGAATACATCCAGCAAATAATCGAGAATGTAGGTTGCAAGTGCTACTCTGAGATGAACAGGTTGGCACAGGAGAGGAATTCGTGGCTGGTGGCATCAAACCAGTCAGAAGACTGGTGACTCAAAAAAAGTTTTCTCAGTCGATCATAAAGAACGCTTGGATAGTTCCTTTCCAAAGGACACAGCCAGTTTCCATCGTCATCCTTGTCCTAATTGATTTGTGTTCCGTCGCTAATCGTTGGCTGACTTTAAACCAAAACATATCTTCCTTTCACAGATTGTCTAACAAAGATATAGTCATTGTGTTACCCCTACAGCTATGAAATGGGTGCAGAGATGAGGTTAATGGAAACCTAGAAAGGTCTACAGCGTTCCTTGTAGCTTCAGCTCGGGGGATGGGTTGTAAATGTGGCCAAAGAGCCCATCAGTACAAAACGGCTACGTTTAACCTGAAAATAATGTATTAGTTCCTTGCCACCTATTCATAGAGAAATAGGTGCTTGATATGTAAGGATTGTTTCCTGTGATAGTTATGGAACTATCAGCAAAATCTCCAGAATGGTCACACCCAATCTGTTCAAGCGCTTACAGCATGCAGTAGACTGCTTCGTTTTACGTAAGTGGCTTTATAAACAAGTTCTGACTGAGGGCAATAGGCACATCAAATTAATGTACAGTAATTGGACTGAAACTGAACAAACAGAATTTTAGTTACTGCGCAAAGGATAGCATATGCATCATTGTCACTACGTATACCGCGTTTTCAGACTGGAATTTTTCCTATATTAAGATCAGAATGAGCACTTGCCCGAGAAAGGCAAAGGTCCCGAGTTCGAGTCTCGGTCCGGCACACAGTTTTAATCTGCCAGGAAGTTTTATATTAAGATCAGTTAAAACTGTGATCACATGATGCCAACAGTATGGAATCACGTCTCTTACTACTAGATTATGGGGGATGAAAGTGTTGTTACTTAAAAAGGAATCTCCAAGGCATCAAAATCATCCGTCATATATGTCTGGAATCTTCTTTCTGTGCTGGCGTTTCAGAATTTAAGTGTACTCAGACAGTCCTTCATCACTACTGAACTTAAAAGCAGCATTTGTAACGATCTGTGATTCTCTCTGACTTCCTCGCAGGGAACACAATGTGGGAATGTCATTATTATGCTGTCATCGCATTTTCTTCTAGCGCTAATGCCGTCTAGTACTGGATCCGTTTTTCACGGATTTGGCGAATTTATTTATTTATTCTATTCCATGGCAGTCTGTTATGTACTATTTAAACATAAGCTATATTGATTCTTATACAAATTACACAACACACATTGTAAGTAGGCTGTTTATGTTTTCTCTATGTAAGTAGGCTGTTATGTTTTCTTATTGGCAACGTTACGTAGCGCTCAATATGAAAATCACTGGCTGTGTTGTGTGCAGTCTGTGGCTAGTTTGCATTGTTGTCTGCCATTGTAGTGTTGGACAGCGGCAGCTGGATGTGAACAGCGCGTAGCGTTGCGCAGTTGGAGGTGAGCCGCCAGCAGTGGTGGATGTGGGGAGAGAGATGGCGGAGATTTGTAATTTGTCATGAACTGATATATATATATTATGACTTGTGATGATATTAAGGTAAATACATTGTTTGTTCTCTATTAATATCTTTCATTTGCTAACTATCCCTATCAGTAGTTAGTGCCTTCCATAGTTTGAATCTTTTATTTAGCTGGCAGTAGTGGCGCTCGCTGTATTGCAGTAGCTTGAGCAGCGAAGATTTTTGTGAGGTAAGTGATTTGTGAAAGGTATAGTTTAATGTTAGTCAGGGCCATTCTTGTGTAGGGAATTTTGAAAGTCAGATTGTGTTGCGCTAACAAAATATTGTGTGTCAGGTTAAGCACAGTCATGTATAAATTGTTCAAAGGGGACGTTTCATATGTCGACCCTTGGCCTAGGATACCTCACTGGAGTCTTCTGATTTTTTTTCTTGTAGTTTGTGTAATTAGTGTAGCCTTTGTTTATTGCTAGCGCGTAATTGTAGAGAGAATCTCCTTTGTAGTTGCAGTCTTTCTTTGTGGTACAGTAAAACAGTTGTAGCATGCATGCAGTTTTACACCAAGTATTTCTCAGCAGCGCGTGCAATTAACTAGATATTTTTTCTGTGTTATGTTAATGTGTTCTCTTATTTTTGCTCTTCAAATTGTGCTTTTCTGCGTTGTCGTGTGAAATATTGTGACAATAATGGCGTGTGAAAAACGTAATACTAGGCTCCAAAGTAAACTGAGAAATGACAGTGAAGACGAAAGCAGTGTGATAGCGCCGCAGAGTAATGAATTAACAGACATTCAAAGTAGTAATTTGGTAACTGTTCATAGGGAAATGGAGCAGGCGGCAAACAATGGCGTGGACAGTGAAACAATTAGTGAAGAGGGACGCATTATCGATCGATCGGTCGGCAACAGCTTGCCTCAGGAATCGGGAATGACAGGACACAATTTTGCGAATACTGTAGACTCAGGTTTTGGGTTCTCGCCGTTTTCTCAAATAAGTCAAGACACATTTTCTGCATGTCAAAATGTCAATGTTGCCGGTGCAAATTCACTGCCGAAAAGCACTGAGGAACATGTTTCAGACACCAGTGCATTGTTATTACAGTTAATGCAACAAATGGGACAAAAGTTACAAAAGTTAGACACAACACTTGAACAAAATCAGAAACAAATGGGACAAAATCTTAAAAAGTTAGACACAGTGGAACAAAATCTTAAAAAGTTAGACACAATGGAACAAAATCTTCAAAAGTTAGACACCACACTTGAACAAACATGTGAAGATTTAACTACTGAGTTACATAAAATCGAATCGAAATGTCAAAAAGTCTGTAACGACGTAAAAACACAAATTTGTGAGCATTTTCAACCTATTTTTTCGCGGCATGAAAATGCATTACAGAATCACGAAGCAGCCATAAAAGAACTGCAAATTATGGTTCATGAAAATCATGAGACCTTGCAAGCTAAAATTGACTCAGTTGCATCTACCGATTCGGTTACGCAACTTGCAAAAACTCAGGAAAACTTAAAGGACACAGTAGAAAGACACATGGAGGAAATTAGTTCATTATCAGAGAAAGTAGTTGAACTTTCGGATCAGCTAAATAATTTATCTACGAAGGTAGATGATAATCTGAATGACACAAAACCGGTAGTCTTTAATAACACAGAAGAGAGCGAACAAATTAGGAAACTGAAACAAAATCTGAATCAAATTGATACGCAACACCAAAGAGAAATCCGGGAAGTACAAGATCAGCTAACACAGGTAATACAAGAATTACGTATTTCAGAGGACACTCGCGCCCCAATAAGGGAAGAGGGACATAGAAATACGGAACAGCCACAAAATAATAACATAGGGCATTTCGGAAGTTATGAAAGAAATCGGCAATGTGCACCGAATTTTGAGTTGGAACTGCCGAAGCGACGTAACAATGACCGACATGCGACTCGCCGACATGATGATTTTGACTATAAGCTGTTCATTAGTACACGTAAATTCAAAACATTTAAGAATTCTGGCAACGACATTCATCCACAAGCATGGCTCCATCAATTCTCTCATTGTTTTCCTCCCAACTGGTCGTTAGAACACAGATTAGAATTTATGTGTGGCTACTTAGAGAATGAACCAGCTGTAAGAATGCGATCGGTCATTCACGATTGCCACAGTGAGGGAGAATTTTACCATGCCTTCCTCTCAGCATATTGGTCACAAGCCACACAAGACCGTGTAAAACATAGCATCATGATGATGAAACACTTTGAACAGTCTGAATTTTCCAGTCTTGTCAAATATTTTGAAGACATGTTGCATAAGAATCAGTATCTTTCAAACCCATACAGCCCCTCAGAACTCATCCGCATTTGCTTACTCAAATTGCCTGAACATTTACGACATATTATTTTAGCAGGACGTTGCAAAGACGACATTGAAGCTTTTCAGGGTCTGTTACAAGAATTGGAAATTGACACTGACAATCGGGGAACGCGGAAACAGGAGCACAACAATTACAGGTCACATCTGTCACAATTCCACGATGAAAGAAATAATAACTGGACACGAAAAGGCTATTCTTACAACGCAAATCGTGACCAAAACAGACACCACCCATATGACAACCACTGGCAGAGTAATAATAGTTACAGAGAAAGATCGCATTTCCGTAGTAATGACTATCACAGAGACAATAAGAGAAACAAACAATATGGGAACCAAAACGATTATTATCAAGGGAGACAGAATAACTTTAGACGCAACGGTCCAGCGCGCAGTTACGATTCAGGGAGAAATTCTCCACCACTTAACCGACAAGAAAGAAACTACAGGAAGTATCGACATGACGACAGACGATATGATCGTAACGACAGACCTGAATTGCATCAGAACTGGCGAGCTTTAAACAGAGCTGGGCCCTCTCGGCAAGGTGAATTTGTAGAAGCTAGGTCTCCTAATCCCAATAACGACGCGCGCCAACAAAGGAACAGACAATGACTCGCACCGCAGGCAGCCGCGTGCGGCCGCTGGCTCAGGGAAAAATAACAAAGACGCTAGCCTTGAGAAAAGATTTAGCATTCTTTACCGATGTAAACAACATGATAATTGCTTTGAAGTTGAAAGTCTGCGTACTAGGAAGAGTAAAGGATTGCACCACACTTCACATGTAAAACCGCTTACTGAGAGATAATCTGCTTTTTAACTCAGTCTTTGTCATAAAATTTTTCGCTTCACATTACTAATATGCTTTGTCAGACTTAGAATCTGTTAACATACAACAATGTTTGAAGTTAAATATCCAGTCTAGAACCTAGGGAACATTTTTAAACAGAAATTACGAATGCATTGTTATAGTGAACAGACGTCACAGTGTTATTGTGTGTGTACATTCTTGCTTGTTTGTTGCACGATTATGGAACGACTATAAGGCTTACATACTTAGAACATTTACCAGTACTGCTAATGAGATTTTAATGCAACATTTTGGTTTACTTGAAAATATATTCTGGATTTAAAGTACTTTCAGTGAGATACCAGATGGCACAGTGGTTAGTTTATGTGACAGCTACACGATTTTATCACGACGCTACTAATGAGTGACAATTTACAATGTTGCTTTTGCGGTGTATCTGTTTTATATCTGCACAGTTTTTCTGAATTCTTCTGGAAAGTAAAACAGGTTTTAGTAGTAACTTTTGTGGTATAGCAACAATGAGACAGCCTTTTTCGTGGCACAACAATACGTTACTGTACAGTACTTTCTTCATCACGCTTACAGCCCCTCAGAACTCATCCACATTTGCTTAATCAAACTGCCTAAACATTTACGACATATTATTTTAGCAGGACGTTGCAAAGACGACATTGAAGCTTTTCAGGGACTGTTACAAGAATTAGAAATTGACACTGACAATCGCGGAACGCGAAACCAGGAACACAACAATTACAGGGCACATCCGTCACAATTCCGTGACGACAGAAATAATAACTGGACACGACAAGGCTATTCTTACAACGCAAATCGTGATCAAAACAGACACCACCCATATGACAACCACTGGCAGAGTAATAATAGTTTCAGAGAAAGATTGCATTTCCGTAGTAATGAATATGACAGAGATAACCATAGAAACAGACAATATGGTAATCAGAACTATTATTATCAAGGGAGACAGAATAATTTCAGACGCAACAGTTCAGCGCGCAGTTACGATTCAGGGAGAAATTCTCCACCACGTGACCGACACGAAAGAAACTGTGTAAACTACCGACAAAACGACAGACCTGAATTCTATCAGAACTGGCGAGCTTTAAACAGAGCTGGGCCCTCTCGGCAAGGCGAATTTGTGGAAGTTAGACCTCCTAATCCCAGTAACGACGCGCGGCAACAAAGAAACAGACAATGACTCACACCGCAGGCAGCCGCGCGCACCGGCTGGGCTTGAGAAAAGTACCACAGAAGGCAACCTCGAGAAAAATTTCAGTATTCTTTACATTCAGAAAGTCGCCTTTGAAAACTTCATCACCACATCTTTAAAGGACATTGCTCATGAACAAGATAAAGATCCGATAAACCAATTTGTAAAAATTTTTGTGGGGAGCATGGGGGCTATGTAAGTAGGCTGTTTATGTTTTCTCTATGTAAGTAGGCTGTTATGTTTTCTTATTGGCAACGTTACGTAGCGCTCAATATGAAAATCACTGGCTGTGCTGTGTGCAGTCTGTGGCTAGTTTGCATTGTTGTCTGCCATTGTAGTGTTGGGCAGCGGCAGCTGGATGTGAACAGCGTGTAGCGTTGCGCAGTTGGAGGTGAGCCGCCAGCAGTGGTGGATGTGGGGAGAGAGATGGCGGAGATTTGTAATTTGTCATGAACTGATATATATATTATGACTTGTGATGATATTAAGGTAAATACATTGTTTGTTCTCTATTAATATCTTTCATTTGCTAACTATCCCTATCAGTAGTTAGTGCCTTCCATAGTTTGAATCTTTTATTTAGCTGGCAGTAGTGGCGCTCGCTGTATTGCAGTAGCTTGAGCAGCGAAGATTTTTGTGAGGTAAGTGATTTGTGAAAGGTATAGTTTAATGTTAGTCAGGGCCATTCTTGTGTAGGGAATTTTGAAAGTCAGATTGCGTTGCGCTAACAAAATATTGTGTGTCAGGTTAAGCACAGTCATGTATAAATTGTTCAAAGGGGACGTTTCAACATTCATACTTAATTTTAATACTACACAATACTACCTCCCATCATGACAACTATTTCAAATAATAATAATAATAATAATAGTAATAATTTAAAAAATTGTTTTTACTAAGAATAAAAACCACATCTACTACCAAATCCATGTCTACGAGTGTTATAATAACTTCAGTTGTTGTCTGTCACATTCCATAATGGACCCCATCGGTCCCTGCTCCATAGACATACCCTGCCGTGTCCTTGGGCGATTGAAGGGCACTGTGGTTGCATCTGCCTCTGCCACTGTTTTCTTGGATCCCTGATTGCAGAGAACGATTCCCCATTCCAATGGCGCGTCATTTTTACCGACGACGAGCGCAGCCACACGCTGGACCACGTCATCCCGGTTCTGGTCCCTTGGTTGCCGAGACAACGTCTACAGCTGCGTTTCCCTGGTGATTTTGCGATGGCTGCACATAAAGTGTTCACAGTTTCTCTATTGTAACTATTGATCTCAGATGCTTGTGCTGCCTTTATTCAAGATCTTCTGCCGTACTGCCGTAAACGGGGCTTGATTGCTAATAAAATGCGCTACCCAAGCTTTCCTGAAATAGCCTCAGTTGTGTTGTCCAGGATCCGCATTTTGTTTACAACGCAGTATGTCCTTAATATCGAGTCTTCCGTTCCGACCCATTTACTGACAATCAGTATCAGCTACATCGGCATACAGCGGACATCCCCAGGTAGCATACTTGGCGTACTTCCTTCACCACAGGCACATTCAGAGTTCTGTCTTCTATCAATTCGACGCCAATAGGTGGCGTATGGCCCATGACCAGTCAAGAAGTATGTCAGGCCTCTTGAGGGATCCACATGTTTCATTCCCATCCTCACTTTTGCATTAGATAAAAAAAGGTGCACCTCGCTGTGTGGACATCATCCCATCGTTTCTGTCGTAGGTGGAGGATCTGATTTTGAATTTTCTGTTTGCTTGCGGCCAATACTCCTATTAAATTCAGAACTTCATAATATTGTTCTTTTTTCAGTCAGTACATAACCACTTTCTTTCATACCTGGAGATCGAGTGGACACATTCCAAGTATTACTTGCAACGACTCAACTGATGCAGTGCCAAAAGCTCCCATCAACCAAAGAAGTATTCCACGTTGCATCCTGTTAACTATCCGTGCTGATGTTAAGAGCAAAAGTCTATGGGGCCTAAGCACTCGTACAGTACCCCATGACCGCAGTTGAGATAGCTTTATGATACGTTCTTACCAATGCACTGTCAGCTTATATTTGTAAATGGCGAGACTAATAATTTTGTTCATCGTGTTCCTGACTGTCTTTCTGATTTCTTAAATATATGCACGATAATTTTGAAGTTCGTCCGAGAAGACGCCTAAATATTTGTGACGAACTTTCTCTTTGTGGACCTGTCGCTTGATTTCTTAATCAGGTTTGTTAAGAGATTCCTTTTAACAGCATGTTCGTGTTCTTTTCAGGCGCAACAGGCAATCTGACTCCTTGGCACCACCAATGTAATCGTTGAAGGACTATGTTACGTCCATCTTCCTGATTGGTTCTGGAGCGCCCCTTCACGAGGGTGATCAGGTCGTCGGCATATGCCACTACCCCTACGACCTCTTCATTGTCCTGCAGCATTTGGCGAATTTTATTTTACTGAGTAACTGTGTGGTTGGATATCCTCCTGACGCCACAGCTGACAAGGATACCTAAGGGAGGGATAGTCGTGTGCGTCACCGGTCTGTGGGTCGCGTAAATTTTGTTCTGCCTATTATCGTATTTTAACTGTTTGTGTATCGTACGTTTCTAAGACAGAATATGAGGCCTCACCCAGCGTTTCCTTAAACGAGCCGGCCGCGGTGGTCGTGCGGTTCTAGGCGCTGCAGTCCGGAACCGCGGGACTGCTACGGTAGCAGGTTCGAATCCTGCCTCGGGCATGGATATGTGTGATGTCCTTAGGTTAGTTAGGTTTAAGTAGTTCTAAGTTCTAGGGGACTAATGACCTCAGAAGTTAAGTCCCATAGTGCTCAGAGCCATTTTTGAACTTTAAACGAGTGTAGTGACCTAAGAACCATACCACAGCTGTTAATGCACCGGTCTGGATCACCTCCCTGGATTGCAAGATAGCGAGCTGTGCGTTACACTATACGATCAGGTCGTTGTCTCTCAGTTATACTAAAGAAATTTAAATGTATAAAATAAATGTTCTTTCCTCAGTAACAGCACCATACTTTTTTTTTAATCGTATCTTGATTATAAGTAATTTTGTTGTAGCACTATCGCTGAAATGGTTCAATTGGCTCCAATCACTATGGGACTCAACATCTGAGATCATCAGTCCCCTAGACTTAGAACTATTTAAAACTAACTAACTTTAGACATCACACACATCCATGCCCGAGGCAGGATTCGAACCTGCGACCGTAGCAGCAGCGCGATTCTGGACTGATGCGCCTAGAACTGCTCGGCCACAGCGGCCGGCCTATCGCTGAAGATCATAATCAAAACTGTGCTATATAAAGCTACAGTACATCCAGATCAATATTTGTGACTAAATTTAGATGTATATTGTTAATGTCTTATTGCTGACAATCATTTTTATTTTATTAACTAGCTTCTTCACTGCAGCTTCGCCTGCTTATGCTCCCTCTCTGACCATATCTTTCTCACTTTCCATTTGACCACATCCTCCACACCTTCTCTCTTTCGTTCACCACTTACCCTCTTCCTTTTTCATCTGCCCACTACCCCTCTACACCTTACCTGCTTCACGCATCCCCCCTCCCCGTTATCTGCCCATTTCCTCCTACCCTCGCTCTGTCCATCTCAATAAGTCCCCTGCCATGCTCGCTGGCACATAAAGCCCCTGAAATACAGCTCACTAAAGCAAACTGATACTACTCTCACAACATGTCTATCATGCTGCACACCAGGAACCTGAAAATCAGTTATTAAGCACGTTGATAAAGTTGGACAACACTACTCACACATATCTTGCCTGTCATGCAGGTCAGCCTACATGTCGGGGCCCAGGAAAGTGTTTCTTGCCCCTGCCATGTAGGCTACCCTACAAATCAGGTTGATTTCGCAGGCCAATACTGTTCCCAAACGCCTGTCACGCAAGGCAGCCTATATGTGAAAAGCTGGAAAACGCGCTTTTGTTCGTCTCTCAGCTTCTATTAGTGCTATGGGTTACAAACCTCACAGTGCAGATACTCATGACACCTACTATTTCTGTGCCAAATTTGGTTGAAATCTGTCAAGGAGTTTGGGTGGACATCCAAGACATACCCTCTGCTTTATTTATATAACAGATGTGTAGATGAACAAATTAATTCAGATTAGAAACATGTTGTCACCATAGTGAAACTGGCTGTAACAGTCCATTATTTAGTCTTTTACATTTCATATTTAAAGGTGAATGTCTGAAACTGTTTGAAGAGAAGCTCCAATATGAAAATTGGCAATACGTAGCCTGGATATTGGTTAGAGCAAAATGAGAAAGTTGTGTAGATATTTGAGGAGACTAGTAATAACGAACAAACGGTGTCCCAAATATCAAAATGTAACACATGTTAGAGGAGAAGTATATGAATCTCTTGCGCACTTTTTTTTAGACCAAGGAACTGTTGGAAAAGCACAGAAACAAGGACATCGTTATAAAGGGAAGCAAACAAAAGTGGAAAATTATTAATATAAATATTGATGCTGATACTAATGCATACGATTTGAGGAAAATCAACTAAGCAATGTACTCACATGTTTAGGCAGGCGAGCCACTGGAGAGATACCACCAATATGTGGCAGGATAACACTTACCTGCAACAAAAGGCAAAATGCGACTGTAGGAAGCAGAGGGCGAAATAAAAGGTAAATAAAGAAAACAAAGACCTATCACTAACTTACATGTTGTAACACTTCCGCAGAAACGAACAAAAAATGGTTCAAATGGCTCTGAGCACGATGCGACTTAACTTCTGAGGTCATCAGTCGCCTAGAAATTAGAACTAATTAAACCTAACTAACCAAAGGACATCACACACATCCATGCCCGAGGCAGGATTCGAACCTGCGACCGTAGCTGTCTCGCGGGCATGGATGTGTGTAATGTCCTTAGGTTAGTTAGGTTTAAGTAGTTCTAAGTTCTAGGGGACTGATGACCTCAGATGTTAAGTCCCATAGTGCTTAGAGCCATTTGAACCATTTTGAATGTCTTCTTCGTAATATACTTCACAATTATTGTGGGACAGCCTTGCCATACGGTGGAGAACAGCCACCACACTCACTGCAGGAATAAGTTCCGATGACATTTGTTTTCTCCCCTGTTATTATATTTGTACTTTTCAAAATAATGAATGACGACGCTTGTGTTGGGAGATTACATAAAGAATACTTCCTGCGCTTCGTTTTTCTGTGAATCATCTTACAGATACAAAAAGATCAACTCAATGTCTCCAGCTGTCTACACAGGTATACACTCAACTCAGTGCATCAAACAAGTAAGACAGCAACCACTTTTTACTTCCTATTCTATCCAAGGTACTGAATGGATACTACAATGCTTGTTTTTCTTCAGCTCCTCATAAGTTATTGTCAGGGATGACTGGACAAAAGCTGAGACTCGTCTATGAGCTAATTCTGTTTTTTCCTCATCTCGCGCGTATAGTACCGGTCAAATGATACACTCCTGGAAATGGAAAAAAGAACACATTGACACCGGTGTGTCAGACCCACCATACTTGCTCCGGACTCTGCGAGAGGGCTGTACAAGCAATGATCACACGCACGGCACAGCGGACACACCAGGAACCGCGGTGTTGGCCGTCGAATGGCACTAGCTGCGCAGCATTTGTGCACCGCCGTCGTCAGTGTCAGCCAGTTTGCCGTGGCATACGGAGCTCCATCGCAGTCTTTAACACTGGTAGCATGCCGCGACAGCGTGGACGTGAACCGTATGTGCAGTTGACGGACTTTGAGCGAGGGCGTATAGTGGGCATGCGGGAGGCCGGGTGGACGTACCGCCGAATTGCTCAACACGTGGGGCGTGAGGTCTCCACAGTACATCGATGTTGTCGCCAGTGGTCGGCGGAAGGTGCACGTGCTCGTCGACCAGAGACCGGACCGCAGCGACGCACGGATGCACGCCAAGACCGTAGGATCCTACGCAGTGCCGTAGGGGACCGCACCGCCACTTCCCAGCAAATTAGGGACACTGTTGCTCCTGGGGTATCGGCGAGGACCATTCGCAACCGTCTCCATGAAGCTGGGCTACGGTCCCGCACACCGTCTTCCGCTCACGCCCCAACATCGTGCAGCCCGCCTCCAGTGGTGTCGCGACAGGCGTGAATGGAGGGACGAATGGAGACGTGTCGTCTTCAGCGATGAGAGTCGCTTCTGCCTTGGTGCCAATGATGGTCGTATGCGTGTTTGGCGCCGTGCAGGTGAGCGCCACAATCATGACTGCATACGACCGAGGCACACAGGGCCAACACCCGGCATCATGGTGTGGGGAGCGATCTCCTACACTGGCCGTACACCACTGGTCATCGTCGAGGGGACACTGAATAGCGCACGGTACATCCAAACCGTCATCGAACCCATCGTTCTACCACTCCTAGACCGGCAAGGGAACTTGCTGTTCCAACAGGACAATGCACGTCCGCATGTATCCTGTGCCACCCAACGTGCTCTAGAAGGTGTAAGTCAACTACCCTGGCCAGCAAGATCTCCGGATCTGTCCCCCATTGAGCATGTTTGGGACTGGATGAAGCGTCGTCTCACGCGGTCTGCACGTCCAGCACGAACGCTGGTCCAACTGAGGCGCCAGGTGGAAATGGCATGGCAAGCCGTTCCACAGGACTACATCCAGCATCTCTACGATCGTCTCCATGGGAGAATAGCAGCCTGCATTGCTGCGAAAGGTGGATATACACTGTACTAGTGCCGACATTGTGCATGCTCTGTTGCCTGTGTCTATGTGCCTGTGGTTCTGTCAGTGTGATCATGTGATGTATCTGACCCCAGGAATGTGTCAATAAAGTTTCCCCTTCCTGGGACAATGAATTCACGGTGTTCTTATTTCAATTTCCAGGAGTGTATATACGCAGTTGAGGATATCAGATATTTCTGGAGACGGAGGGAAGGAAACCTGTCGTGTTAAAATGCTCAAGTAGTGCGTTGCTACGCGTAAGGAGTCGAAATGGCTATCAGGCAATATCTGCCAAAAGATTTGCCATTACTTGTAATTGGAACATCAGGAGGAGGAACATGTCTACCGAGTCTGACAGATGCACAGTATGTGTGTGTGGCCGTGGGCTACCCAACAATGAGTGTATCATCGTAACAGCCCAGTGTTTCAGAATACTGTTTTTTTCTCACATTGCAAAAATAAAATTTATGTCCGAATGGAAGGACTAGAAGCTCAATTTGGTTAAAGTTTGCTATTTGTTCAGCAAAAAAGGAAAAACCAATGTATCTCCATGCAACATAGATGTATGGGATCAACTAATATTCGAAGCAGAGTTACATCTCTGAATTTTTCTAAAATATTTGCTCCGGTGCTCACTGCGTGGATTTGATTTGTCTGATACGGTAAGGCTCACATCGTTCACGCAAGCGTAGCCAGTATCCACAGCATTTTCCAATCAGCTAATTATTTGTTGTGAAATTTGCACATTTTACCTGGATTTCTTTTCGTCTAGACTGGAAAAATAAGTAGACACGCCGTTATCATTGTTATTGGCAGGAAAATGCAAAGAAACAGAAAAGGGTATATAGTGAAGAAAGTGAACGAAGAACTACACATCCGTATTCTGGATTCTTAACCTCGCCTTCAGGAGCGTCTTCCAAACTAATTTTACGCGAGAGAATCGGATAACTTACCAGATAAACTTCACTGTCATTTTTCTAACCTTCATTCACAGTTGTCTTCGTCTTCATACAGCTGTACACACCGCAACACTTTATTCGCATTCAGTAGACAAGGCATCGTTAAATATGTTGAACACGCATCAAAATGTGCTCATTTGTCACCGACATCGCTGTGTCAGGGGTCGTTTGCATTTATCATTTACTTACATCACACATTATGTGCTGACAGAGTTCTTAAGCAAGTCGTGTTGTAGGACGAGTTTCTGGAGTAACAACGTCAACAAGTTGAGTAGTGTGAACAGCACAGCAAGTGCCGGCTGTTCATTTGTTCACATTTGTCTGACTTACCGATGCATCCGATTCAATGTGCAATGCTATTCCGTTGGAAGATTGCACGAATGGCAAAGCTGTGAGCGATCAGGTTCGCGTTTCTTGCAACAACTTGATTAGGGCGCCAATTCTTCTGGAGAGCGAGAGCGGCAACACTTGCATACCATGTGTCAACAATTACGATAATTATGCGCATACGTAGTGCGAGATGTAAGGCAATGGCAACTTAACACCTACATTAAAAGTAATAAAATATATCACTTTCGATATCTCGATACCCTGCAAACTCGGCACGTTTACTGTTGACGACATGAAGGCACATCGAGTTCATTAATATACAATCACACAGCGATGCAAATCTTGGTAATTATTATCACCAAAAGAGGCCACTTTGCAAGGAAACCAGACAGTCACCAAAATTCGTAAGTCAAAATAACGGTTAATTTATGGAATTCTCGTGACACTGGAAGTGGTCGCCCGGTCGCTAATAGTGGTGTTATGGCGGCTCTCCATCAGTGTTACTTTGAACGTCGGCGGGGGGCGGGCAGTTTAGCACCAATTTGGCTGCAGTCGGCGGGCCATTAGTCAAACGGTGGCTTCCGCGGCGTGTCCACATATAGACACGGGATGGACGTGCCGCTACGGAATAAGGAATATGAGAGTGGGTGGGCGCATCTGCGTTAACATACGTAAGGAATTTAACTGTAGCAGTATTAGCCCACGTATACTTGTGCACTGTGCACTGACATGACACTAGCAGTGTTTATTAAACTTAGTACCAATATATTTTTCTTAAAGTATTCCCTTGAATATTAAACTCGGACTTAATATCTTTTGGTTCAAAAAATCGATTTTTTTTTAAATTGCATTTTTGGATCCATAAAGGTGTTTAGAATCCACCAATGAAACGATTTTTCCGAATACGGAACGGAAATGTTTGTTATTCACGGTTGAACAAGAAAATGCAACTGCCTGAAATCGGCCTTTTTTGCGCACCAGTTCTTTTCTTTCGGAGGACGAGTTGTTGTACCGGTACTTGGGAGGAAACACACAAAATTCGAATGAAAGTTTGAACGCGTGTGTTTGAAAGTTAGCCCCCAAGTATTTGCATTCTGGTACGAAGACTATGGAGATTGCGACTTTCCTGGCAGTGAGCAGCTTCAACGAAGCGTATTAACCATGAAGACCATGACAACGAGGGACGTCACCCTGGAACTCTATTCGACGCAATTCGCCTAGCATTCGGACGACCGCCGGATTCAAGCGGCCGAAAACCGCTTCTCACCGGCCGTACGAGCGGCTCTGGAACAGCGCAGGATGGCCCAGATCGAGCAGAACGCCCTCTATGAGGAAGAGGAAGGACTAGTTTGTGGACCCGGAATAGCGGACTGAACGTACGTTGCATAATGTTGCATTTATATGTAGTCAGATCTTCAAATGCGTTTTTCTCGAAATGAGGGTTTTTTTTTTGTATCACACGGTATGGTAACTTCAAATCTACAGAACCGATTGGCATGATTCTTTGTTTCCGACGAAGATAACTAAATTGTCTAGGAGCTGTACTACTTTTATTCCGATCCATCAACTATAATATCATACATTTGATAAATGGTGGCGTTACAGTTTCAGTACCCTAACACACAGATACCTCTATGTAATGTGGAATTGGCCTCTACATATCAAGAGAGGCTAAACCTGCCAAAATAAAAGCAGTTGGGGAATATTGTGTTTCAGTATAGAAGCAGTAACAGCGGAATGGGTCGATCAGGAGAGTTCAGTAACTTCAAACTTGGGTTACTTATTGGATGTCGCCTGAGTAACAAATCCGTTAGGGACATTTCAACAAATCTAAAGCTCCCCACGTCGACAGTTGGTGGTACGACTGCGAAGCGGAAATGCGAAGGAACAACCACTGGCAATCTATATGTACTGACAGGCAGGGACCATCGAGCATTGGGGAAGGGCGTTGAAAAAATCGCATGAGTTCAATGGACCGAATCACTTGTGCGTTCTGAGGTGGTACCAGCAGTGTGTTGGAGGCTAAAACGAAGGGCTGAAGTCTTTAAAACCTTCGCTTTAAAATATGCCAGCGTTATTTCCTTGCATACTTTCGCGGCATCTAACGACATAATCCACTACTACTCACTTGTCCCCTCGCACCGTGTTGTCCAATGACAGTTTTCTCCAATACTTGGTCGTGTCTGCACCTTTAAGTGGCGACGCGACCTTCCCGCAGAAGCATACCCACGATCACAGTGGCTTTTCACCTGTTATCACCGGTTTTGCAGCACTGATGAGGCATCACTCCTTTATAGTAATTAAATTTCCCCTCAGTTTTTCATGTTTCTTACGCTATGTTGTCCTTTTTAGGTTTATAAACGCGGCTTTCAGTGTTCAGTTACACGGCCTACAACCACTAATTCTTTGTTTTCTTTCTCTGGATACCCAACATCCATTTTAACTGAAATGTTCAAGACGAGTGCCATGCGAACGTCGGGAGACCTAAGTATTTCAAGGGCCTCGATACGTCCATTTTGCGATCTGTCGATCATCACCAACGACAACTCTCAGTTGTACAGTTTGCCAGTGGTGAGAGGCTACGCGTGGCTGTTTTGGGAAGTTCTTAAGACGTGCACAAGCGCTGGTACCCGGCTCTGTCCTATGATTGCTGCCAGAAGGGATGAGGCGCGGGCGGTGCTGGTGTGTGGCGGCCTGCGTGGACGCGGCGTCCAAATGCACAATGGACATGAATGGATGCAGATGATCGGACAGGATGCTTACGCACGTGTTACCAGTCAGAAACGTATCTAGACGTATCAGGAGTCCCGTATCACTCCAACTGTACACGCCCCACACCATCACAGAGCCTCCACCAGCTTGAACAATCCACTGCTGACATGGATTCATGAGGTTTCTCCTTACCCGTCCACGTCCATCCGCTCGACACAATTTGAAACGAGATTCGTCCGACCAGATAACGTGTCTCCAGTTATCAACAATCCAATGTCGGTGTTGACGAACCCAGCGAGGCGTAAAGCTCCATGTTCTTCAGTCATCAAGGGTACACAAGAGGACCTCCGACCCCAAAAGCTCATACCGACAGTGTTTCGTTGAATGGTTCGTGCCCTGACACTTGTTATGGGCCAACATTGAAATGTGCAGCAATTTGCTCTTCTGTTACGTTGGACGTTTCTGTTGAGTCCTCGTTGGTCCCGTTCTTGCATTATCTTTCTCCGGCCGCAGCGATGTTGGATATTTGATGTTTTTCCGTTCTCCTGATATTCGTGGTACACTTGTGAAATGGTACCACGGGAAAATCCCCACTTCATCGCTACCTCGGAGATGCTGTACCCCATCGCTCATGCGCCTACTATAACACCACATTCAGACTCACTTAAATCTTGATAACCTGCCATTCTAGCAGCAGTAACCGATCTAACAACTGCGCGAGACACTTTTTGTCTTATATAGGCGTTGCCGACCGCAGCGCCGCCTTATTCTACCCGTTTACGTATCTCTGTATTTCAATACGCATGCCTATACCACTTTCTTTGGACCTTCAGTGTAGAATCAGCGTCAGTTTGATCGTGGAGATTTGCTTTAATTCCATATAGTGACACTGAATTTTTTCTTCAGCATGTGATTCGATGAAATGAATCCCTCAAGTTGTCCAGCGTTTACAACATTATCACCCACCAGCGCTATACCTCTCGTATAACATAGTGTGTTTGCATATTATACAAAGAATTCTTATACCGTGCGTTAGAACATAGAGATTTGTACAGACCGCATGCCCACTGCTTGAGAGAAAGCACGCAGAATGCGAGCCACATTAGGTAAACACCTATGCTGATAAATTAAGTAATCAGCACGAGCAAAACTCCTACCTTGCTTACAGATAGTCGCGTAAGTAATGGAAGGAACGAATGCGGAGATGGTGCGCGTAGCTTTCCTTTCTGGTGGAAGCCGTTCTTGGGAGGCGCGCGGGGAATGCCTTTCGTGGTGGCACAGCTGGCCGGCATTCGGCGTTCCTGCGCCAGCGCTGAGGCTTGCGACTCTCCCAGGCACAGCGCGGCCTTCTGTGACTCAGCGCCTCCACAAACCTGTGCTAACGCTGCTGAGAGTCCTCTTATAACTAACGAAGAGTCAGAGCTTGAGGAACATTGATACGGTAGAGAACCACTGTTCTGCGCCATTCCAAAGGAAACGGTTGGCCCTTTTGAAGGGGTGACTAATTTTTCGTTCGGTGGGGTTACATTGTCCTCAGCACAAACCTATATCGACCAGCATATGGAGGAAAGTGCACTTTAATTTTACTGGAGTTCTCTCACTTTGGAGTCAGCAAAAGACCGTACACAGCAACAAGTGATATATTAAGGATTCTGAATGTCATTCGAATGTGTTGTTAGCGGGTTGAATGACCTAGGTTTTTACTCTACTGACTCAGTTATTTATAAGAGGACTCAAACTGACTTTATGAAAGGATGACGGAAATTCAGATTCGCATAGTGCTGCGCTGTATGTGGAAACTAAATCACAGTGACAGCAAAAAAACTTAACACCAAGAAATAATGTAGAGTAAAGAAATTTTTTAAATGCAATTGTTTAGGTAACATGTTTAAGTGATAAACGTTGCAAGTTCACAAATTAACGCAAGCGCAAGGTAAACCATTGCAGATGTGGAATGCTAGTACATTAATAGCCGGTGTAACAGCCAGAATGTTGTATGCAAGCATACAAACGTGCGTGCATTGTGTTGTACAGGTGCCGGATGTCAGTCTGTAGGATGGAGTTCCGTGCATGTTGCACTCCGCCGGTCAATACTGGGACGTTTAGTGCCCGTTGTGGATGACGCTGGAGTTCTCGTCCGATGATGTACCATACGTGCTCGATTGGACACAGATCTGGTGATCGAGCAGGCCAAGACAACATGTCGACACACTATATAGTATGGTGGGTTACGACAGCGGTATGTGGACGAGCGTTATCCTGTTGTAAAACACCCCGTGGAATGCTGTTCATGAATGGAAGCACAGCAGGTCGAATCACAAGACTGACGTAAAAATTTTTAGTCAGGATGAGTGGGTAACCACGAGACTTTTCCTTCAGTAATACGAAATCGCACCCCAGACCATAGCCCCATGTGTGCCTAGTGCGCAGATACGTTGGTTAAAAGCCCTCAACTGGCTTCCTTCTAACCAACACACGGCCATCACCGGCACCTAGGCAGAACCAGATTTCATCAGAAAACACGAGAGACCTCCAGTCAGTCCTCGGCCGAGCTCTCGCTTGACACCACTGAAGTCGCAAACGGCGGTGGTTTGGAGTCAACGGAATGCACGCTCCACTGCGTCTGGCTCGGTGCTGTGCTTGAAGAAACTGATTTGCAGCAGTCCGTTGTGTCACTGTGGTGCCAACCGCTGTTCATATTGGCGCTGCAGACGCAGTACGATGCGTCACCGCCGTACACCGTATGCGATGGTCTTCTCTCTCAGTAGCACCACGTGACCGTTCAGAGCCCGGCCTTCTTACGACCACACCTCCCTTGTCCACCGCTGCCAACAATAGTGTACAGTGGCTACATTCCTGCCAAGTCTGTCTGCAATATCGCAGAAAAGTATCCAGCATCTCGTAGCCGTATTACACGACCTCGGTCATACTCAGTGAGGTGTTGATAATGGCGTCTTCGCTGTCTTAAAGGCATCTTTGTCTAACATCAACTCACTACATCCAGTCTCAGAGGTAACTGACGCTTACGACTGTTACAGTGCGTATTTAAAGCAAGCCTGATTTCCATAATCTTAGTACCAATTCCAGCGCCACTCCTGTGCGACTGACCCGAAATTTGAGTAGACGTCATCTTTACGATGTACAAAACACGCCTACCAACTGTGGTTTAACTCGCACAGCTCCTTCTTGGTGTTTCGGATATTTTTCCCATCGGTGTATTATATTCTTGCTATTTCGTAAGATTATAAATGTTTACATAAATTAGCACTAATCACCTCTTTTTCGCCAAATATGAGCACTATTACGTGAGACATTGTGGTGGAAGTTAAAGGAAAGGAAATGGCTGTGCGAACAAGATGTTCCTCACACAACGCATTGACTTTGCGCTTTGTAATCTGCGCCGCTGATGATGAAACTGATGCACGTACATCACATATGCTTAAATACTTCATGAAAATGCCTTGTGAGAGTTGTAAGTAGTTCCTCTAACACACTAAAATTTGTTTCGTTATCCACTTCGCAACAATGGATAACTAATTAGCAGCAAAACACAACGGTAATTATTTAATGCCTATTGCACTTTTGTAGGGCCAACATAGAATTGTTGTTATTATAAGCAGCAGTTCTCAGACACAACGTATTGACGGCCTGAAGTTTCCCTTTTCTGTCATTTCAGAGCTAACAAGGGAACCTCCCCATCGCACCCCCCTCAGATTTAGTTATAAGTTGGCACAGTGGATAGGCCTTGAAAAACTGAACACAGATCAATTGCGAAAACAGGAAGAAGTTGTGTGGAACTGTCAAAAAATAAGCAAAATATAGAAACTGAGTAGTTCAAGGGAAGGTAAGCAACATTAAGGACGATGGGAACGCAGGAGCGCCGTGGTCTCGTGGTAATGTGAGCAGCTGCGGAACGAAAGGTCCTTGGTTCAAATCTTCCATCGAGTGAAAAGTTCAATTTTTATTTTCAGTTTATGTGACAAACACTTATGTTTTCATCACTTTTTTGGGAGTGATTATCACATCCACAAGAAAACCTAAATCGGGCAAGGTAGAAGAATCTTTTTACCCATTCGCCAAGTGTACAAGTTTGGTGGGTCGACAACATATTCCTGTCATGTGACGCACATGCCGTCACCAGTGTCGTATAGAATATATTAGATGTGTTTTCCTGTGGAGGAATCGGTTGACCTATGACCTTGCGATCGAATGTTTTCTGTTCCCATTGGAGAGGCACGTCCTTTCGTCTACTAATCGCACGGTTTTGCGATGCGGTCGCAAAACACAGACAATAAACATATTACAGTGAACAGAGATGTCAATGAACGAACGGACAGATAATAACTATGGAAAAATAAAGAAAGTAAAATTGTCAGTCGAGGAAGAGTTGAACCAAGGATCTCTCGATTTGCAGCTGCTCACGCTACCACGGGACCACGGCGCTCCTAAGCTCATTTTGTCCATTATGTTGCTTATGTGACACATGGACTACTCAGTTTGTATATTTTGCTTATTTTTTCACAGTACCACACAACTTCTTCCTGTTTCCTCAATTGATCTGTGTTCAGTTTATCAAGGCCTATCCACTGTGCCATCTTATAACTAAATCTGAGGGGGGTGCGATGGGGAGGTTCCCTTGTAAGGAGTCCAGCAATCAAGTGAGTCACAAACGGTAAGTACAGAGTACACATTTTAACTTGGTTGATATCAAATGGGGGTGCAAGGTATGGATGACGCAAATATGGCATGGGAGAGGAGTGGTGCTAAGGAAACATGTTTTGTAAAAAGTGCCTACCGTGAAAGTGGATAGTTATATTTCATTTATGAGAAGTCGTAGGTAGCACTCGCGATATACTGAAATATGCTTCAGTATTCCATGAAAAAAGGTTGTTAGAAATAACCAGCATCAATTGTCTCATCGATTCATCAGTTCAGTAAAAAAACCTACAAAAACCAGATATTTAAAAAAAAAAGCGTTCAAAGAAAATTCTTTTTCCTTCTAAAGTTTTGTTAAGTGGTAATGTTGATGATAAGGGGGGGGGGGGGGGGCGTGGGGTATTAGCTAATAGCCGCACGGGATTAGCCGAGCGGTCTCAGGCGCTGCAGTCGTGGACTGTGCGGCTGATCCCGGCGGAGGTTCGAGCCCTCCCTCGGCCATGGGTGTGTGTGTTTGCCATTAGGATAATTTAGGTTAAGCAGTGTGTAAGTTTAGGGACTGATGACCTTAATAGCTAAGTCCCATACGATTTCATACACATTTAACATTTTTACTAGCTAATATCTGATTGCAATCAACGGCAGTTGTCTCAGAAAGATGGAGAACCACTGTAAAAGATAAAACTGGAACCAGGCAGTCATTTGAGAGTCTCTGACGTAAGCTGTGGCAGTAAAACTGGTGTGTACGTGCTAGTCGGTTATAAGCATTTAGCACAGTAAGATGAGTCGACGTCGAGACGTGACAGAAGCTGGTCGGTCTATAAACGCAGTCTGTCCAAAGAGCAGAGGCGTCCGGGTGAGAGTGGAGTGGAATCTGGAGTACAGAGTTTTTATTGATTAAAACAGAATTCTCATACACTCCTGTAAGTGATTTCACGTGATTTCGCTAAACCTCTCGTTTAATCAATAATAATAATAAGAATAATAATAATGGCTCTGAGCACTATGGGACGTAACTGCTAAGGTCATCAGTCCCCTAGAACTTAGAACTATTTAAACCTAAGTAACCTAAGGACATCACACACATACATGCCCGAGGCAGGATTCGAACCTGCGACCGTAGCGGTCACGCGGTTCAAGACTCTAGCGCCTAGAACCGTCGGCCACTCCGGCCGGCCTCGTTTAATCAGTTGTACTGTTACGTGGCTTGTGATCTGAAACGACTCGAAACTAACTCATTTATATCAAAATTTTAGTCTTGACCCTCCCTCTCCTCTCTGGAAATATTTCTGCGGACGCCCTTGCCAATGAATCGTCAAGGAATGATGCACCAGAAGCAGCCACATAAAATCGTCATAGAAGGGTCCTAATCGACAGGGACCGGAGACATGGATGACGCCTTATTAAAGGACAAGTGGTTTCGAATGTGAAGGGAATTGCTGTTTCAGTGACTGCACGTCCACCACAACCAGTTTCCAAGTGAACGTCGTTAAGGGAGCTGCAAACAGTGAACATTTCAAGTCCAGTACTTCGCAAGAAACAGCATTGTTCACAGTGGTAAATAAGGCTACACGTTTTCAATGGACCAAACGGCGCAGAAACTGGATGCCAGCTGAGTCGAAGTGTCTAATGTAGTCCGATGTCTTTTTTTTTTTTTTTCTTTTCTTCGAATAATATAAAGCACTGAGAACACCGCCTGCCCAATGAGGCATTCAACGTGTACTTTGTTGTGTACTTCGTCGAGACCGAAAGTGTTTCTGTGGTGTTTTGGGAGCGTCTTCTGTGCTATTTGGACCCACCCATTCAGGACATCGTTAACATGAAGCAGGCTAGTCATATCAAAATTTTCGGTAGCGAAGTATTGCTCTTTCTTCTGCGTATTGATCATGAATATGATGTGAACACACATGTCTTCCAAGATGTTAATAGTCACGTTCACAGAGCTGCACGCATACGTTCCAGGTTTTACGAAAACCGTCACTCTATCACACCTCAGTTGGTCCGTATGTGAATTCCATTAAAAACGTTTGCATTATCTGGAACAGGGGATAAAAAGTAGCCATCAACATTTCCATAATGAGAGGCTGAAGAAACTTGCGGGCTCTCTTCCTCACCGAATTGAGGCCATTACCAAGATTTGTCAAATAAAATGCTCTTGATGGTTTAAAATGTAACCTTCTTGCACACCGCAACTGATTTTATACAAGAAGGTTGAAACCATCTGTATGACAACGAAATTGTGACAGGACAGTCACAACTCGCTTTGCGATAGTAAGCAAATTTGGCAGTTTAACGTTCTTAACTGTGCTGGAGGGAAATACATAGTGACAGCTGGAGTAAGATTCGTGAATTTCTCATTCATGAGACAGTGAAACGCCTGAGTCAGATTCGGCCTGAGAGGACGTGGTAAGATAACTGGGTGGTCTCAGCGCTTTGAACACGGGGCAGCCCAGGATCCCCTGCTGGTTCGCAGGACTGTTGGGCCCACAAACTGGCAGAGTTCCATTGCCCGCAAGGCGGCACGGACCTTAGGCGTCAGAGCAGAGCGACCGCAGGTTCCATTAGTACTGCTGGCGTGACGGTTCAAATGGTTCAAATGGCTCTGAGCACTATGGGACTTAACATCTGAGGTCATGAGTCCCCTAGAACTTAGAACTAATTAAACCTAACTAACCTAAGGACATCACACACATCCATGCCCGAGGCAGGATTCGAACCTGCGAACGTAGCGGTCGCGCGGTTCCAGATTGAAACGCCTAGAACCGCATGGCCACTGCGGCCGGCGCTGACGTGACGAATCTGCACTTCCTGTCGAGTGTTGCAAACACGCAACACCGACATTTTACCGTTTTTAGAGTGGGAAAATTCCAGAATCTAACCGCTCGGACGTTGTCGTCCAATTAGACGAGTCATTAGCATAGGCGCTGTGGCGTGAATATCTGAAACAGTGAGTAGCGACACAGCATATGCAGTGTACCAATTTCTGGCCAGTCAGCGGGTGTACAGCGAGCATTAGTGGAGAAGTTTTGGCAGGCTTGTCCTGCGTCTAAACGCGTCCAGAGTAATTCATGGTCGTCACTGTGGTTAATGTTGTGAATCCTCTCCTCCCGGGAGCGGAGAGGAAGGTCAAAAAGACCTGGAGACCTTGTGGCGAAGCGTGACTGTAAGGTCATATCGAGAGACGGAGGCGTCCGGTCCCAAGCTGTCGCAGTTTTACTGAGTCCCTAGAATAAGTGTCGCTTTTGAGTGCTCGCGCTGCTTCTGCTCTGAATAGCTCACAATTTCCGAGGTCACTTCTGTAACCTGTGTTGCTTTTTCAGTGTTTTTACTTATTTGGTTCTACGATCTGTTTTTAGCTTGTGCTTGCGAGCTGCACTGATTTTGGAAAATGAATTGCGGTTCTATAGCAATCTCCTGTTCAGTCGGAGGTATCCACCAGTAGTTAGCAAAACAGTCTGTCTCAAGAGACAGTCATTCAAGCAATCATTTATTATACCTTTGAGCTCGTCAATGTGCAATCCGTTGTGGAATATAATTTGTTACACATTGCCAGAGATAGCTAATTTTGTCTTTTATTCAGCTTCAAATAAGCAATAGTCTTATATTAATTACGTTAAAACATTAACTCAATTTTAAGATTAGAGAAAATAAACTCAGAGATTAAAAGCATTGATTTATTTTCTTTTTCTGCCGTAGAACAGTTCAGGGCAGGTGACTCTCATAAAATAAGAAATATGACCGAGTCCCTCTGCGTAACTGAACTGTCTTCTCACTGTGCCGGCGTTCCATTGTAAAGCAAGAATCCCTACATCGGACATTATGTATATGAGTATGTGTGGAGGGAAATTTAACTAATTTGCATGACGGGTGATTAATGAGAATGGTTCTCATTTGTATTCAACAGAGTTCTGAGATCGCAGTGAGTTTTCCATCACTGTAATACCAATTTACTGGGTTAATGCGGTATAAGGCTTACACAAGCTTGCATAACGTTTATGTACTGAGCATGTAAGTGTGGTAGGCAGATTGCACTTCTCACTGCCGAGGCCCCCCCCACCCCCCCACGTCTCGCTGCTCACAGCACAGACACACACACACACACACACACACACACACACACACACACACACACACACACACACACACCACTTTGGACATAAATAAAGAAGCTCAATGTGTACAGCCCACAGTGTTTTTCCAGACTGATGTTCGTTAAATACTTTAAGGTTCTTAACGACTGCTATCACAAAACATCATTAATTTTTACTTGAAATCAGTTTGTGTCATATAAATCGTGAGCACAAAAATACGGGGACAGAGCTGGGATGTTACTTTTCAGTGTACATGACGATAACAGCTGCAGCGCTTTCACGGAGCTTTTGTATTCTCAAGTATCTGTAACTTGGCTTTAAACCCAAGGAAACGGCCCAACATATTCGATATACATTTTATTCACAGGAAGCGCTGTCACATCTTCTACCCCTTCAAAGGAATCAATACGTAAACCGAGAATGCTTTCACCTACAGACCGGAAATTTCTTCAGTTACATGCCAGACGAAGTCCCTAAAAACTGTGTCATTTCTGACATGCCTTCACAAAAGAATCAATAGCAGCTGCCAACATGAGTAACGTAGAAGTAAATATTCTAGGAGTAGTGAAGCAACTTAAATCACTTAATAAAAGTAAGTCTTCTGGTCCAGACTGCATACCAATTAGGTTAATTTCAGAGTATGCTGATGCAACCGCTCCATACTTAACATTCATATACAACCGTTCGCTCGACGAAAGATCCTTACCCAAACACTGGGAAGTTACACAGGTCACACCGACAATCAGGAAAGCTAGTAGGAGTACTCCACTAAATTACAGCTCCATATCGTTAACGTCGATATGCAGCAGGATTTTAGAACATATATTGTGTTCGAACATTGTGAATTACCTAGAAGGAAACGGTCTATTGACACACAGTCAACATGGGTTAGAGAAAATCGTTCTTGTGAATCACAACTAGCTCTTTATTCGCATTAAGTGTTGAGTGATATTTATAAGGGTTTTCAGACTGATTCTGTATTTCTGGGTTTTGACACTGTACCGCACAAGCGGCTTGTAGTGAAATTGTGTGCTTCTGGAATATCGTCTCAATTACGTGACTGATTTCGTGATTTCTTGTAAGAGAGGTCGCAGTTCGTAGTAACTGACGGAAAGGCATCGAGTAACACAGAAGTGATGTCTAGCGTTCCTCAAGTTAGTGTTACAGGCTCTTTGCTGTTCCTTATCTATTTAAACGATTTGAGAGACAACTGAGCAGGCTGGCCGCTGTGGCCGAGCGGTAATAGGCGCTTCAGTCCGGAACCACGCGGTTGCTACGGTCGCAGGTTCGAATCCTGCCTCGGGCATAGATATGTGTGTGATGTGCTTGGGTTATTTAGGTTTAAGTAGTTCTAAGTCTAGGGGACTGATGACCTCAGGTGTTAAGTCCTATAGTGCTTAGAGCCATTTGAACCATTTGAATCTGAGAAGCCGTCTTAGGTTATTTGCAGATGATGCTGTCGTTTATCGACTAATAAAGCCATCAGAAGATCAAAACAAATTGCAAAACGATTTATAAGTGATATCTGTATGGTGCGAAAATTGGGTGTTGACCCTAAATAATGAAAAGTGTGAGGTCATTCTTTAAGCTTCGATTACACGATATATCAGTCAAATCTAAAGGCCGTAAAATCAACTAAATACCTATGAATTGCAACTACGAACAACTTAAATTGGAAGCAACACACGGAAAATGTTGTGGGGAAGGCTAACCAAAGTCTGTGTTTTATTGGCAGGACGCTTAGAAAATGTAACAGACCTAGAAAGGAGACTGCCTACACTATGCTTGCCCGTCCTCTTTTAGAATAATGCAGCGCGGTGTGGGATCCTTACCAGATAGGATTGTCCGAGTACGTCGAAAAAGTTCAAGGAAGGGCAGCACGTTTTGTATTATCGCGAAATAGGGGACTGAGTGTCACTGAAATGATACAGGATTTGGGGTGGAGATTATTAAAACATAGGCGTTTTTCGTTGCGGCGGAATCTTCTCACGAAATTTCAGTCATCAACTTTCTCCTCCGAATGCGAAAATATTTTGTTGACACGGTCATACATAGGAAGAAATGATCACCATGATAAAATAAGGGAAATCAGAGCTCGTACGGAAAGATATAGGTGTCCGTTCTTTCCGCGCGCTATACGAGTTTGGAATAATACAGAATTGTGAAGATGTTTCGATGAACCCTCTGCCAGACACTTAAATGTGATTTTCAGAGTGTCCATTTAGATATAGATGTAGAAATCAGAGAAAAGAAGATTTTTGCGCAAAGGAAAAGAAAAATGAGTCGAATTAGACATCTGGAAGTGCGATATTTACACAGCATTATGTCTCGATCTATGATTTGTTCCTGAAAATATCCTGTCAGCAATTCTGATTTCATTAAAAGCACATTGAAATTTTGATATTTAGAGTTGAAATTTTTAAGGTATTTAATTAATTCACTGAACTGGGCGCCACGCAGGCTACTACGAGTCAAAGAAAACATCTACGTTTTCGGTAAAATCTAAAAATAGCGACAATATGAATCTGATACGGAAATATGGGCTATCAAAAACGAAAGAGCGTTGGTAAGTATATGTACTGGAACATTACAAATAAGCAACACTGTGAGAAACAAATGTGCACTGACTGGTATTAGATCAATACTCAACCAGGATATTTTGCTCGAGGAACTAGAGGCGGGGCTTAACAAAAGCAGAGGATTAACGTCTTCTGCGAGCAGGAAGATGCAGGTTGTGGCGAGGTGTGGGACATTCGGCTAAAATCCTGCGACTGGGACAGTCCATGTGTGATAGGGTTTCCGCGTCCCGCAGCTTCGGGATGGGACGACACTGTTTCGCCCTGACTGCGGATGCAGCCAATGGCAGTGTCATCTCAAAGCACAGGCGCCCAGGGAGGAGATACTTGACCCTTTCAAGACTTCAACGTAACAGTTGATGACGCCTTCTTCCCCGAGGCTTCTTCTGAACAACACTCCTCTGCTAACCGTAAAGGTGCGTTTACACTTGTGCGCTTTGCGACTAGCTGCCGTGGGCCGGTGTTTGCTCCATACTCGAGTAGAGGCACGCGTTGAAGTTGGACCCTCTTCCTCAACAAGTGCGTGGAGTGGTGCCATTCACACCTGTGTTCACACTGGGCGCCTCTGCTTACCTGCGGGGCAAGCTACAGCCGCACGGCGACCAGCCCCAAGGCGCACAGGTGTAAACACGACTTAAGTGTACTACTGGCGTTTCAGTCAGGAACTGCGCGACTGCTACGGTCGCAGGTTCGAATCTTGCCTCGGGCATGGATGTGTGGGATGTCCTTAGGTTAGTTAGGTTTAAGTAGTTCTAAGTTCTAGGGGACTGATGACTTCAGATGTTAAGTCCCATAGTGCTCAGAGCCATTTGAACCATTTTTTGTGCTACTGGCCTTCTTCCTCTTTTCCATAGCCCGGTGTCATCAGTCCAGTGTCATCACTCCAGTGAATGATGTCTGACGTTACAAAGACCTGCAATGTACAGAACTCCGTGGCACCACTTTCCCTATCAGTCAAACAAATTCCTGAATTCCTGCTTTAGGCTAGCGCGTCCCTCTGGTCACAGGAAAGCTACTTCCCTATGGCAAGGTTCACATCTATTCACGTATTTCTCATACTGTTTCTGCCTTCTACGCTGCTTTGGTCGCTTTCTGAGACCAGTTCTACGATCGAGGTATGAACAAATCTGAGAGGTTTGCCAAGTCATCTGTCGACGAATAGCAAACAGATGGGTTATAGCTGTGTGGCTTTCTTTCCTGTAGCCGGCCGCTGTGCCCGTGCGGTTCTAGACGCTTCAGTCCGGAACCGCGCTGCTGCTACGGTCGCAGGTTCGAATCCTGCCTCGGGCATGGATGTGTGTGATGTCCTTACGTTAGTTAGGTTTAAGTAGTTCTAAGTCTAGGGGACTGATGACCTTAGATATTAAGTCCCATAGTGCTCAGAGCCATTTGAATCATTTCTTTCCTGTGGACTGCCGCTGCGGAACTGACTCTTAAACGATGCTACACCAGTGGCTGAATAAAATCCCATACAAAAAAGTCATCGCAAACCAAATCACTTCACTCTTACGTTACCCACCATAAACACTCCCTGACCAAAACTATCCGGGCAGCTATTAGTGGACACTGATAGTGCGTATGTCCACCTTTCATCTCTATAACGGCTTCAACTCTGCTCGGGTCGCATTCAATATGATGTCTCATTGTTAATGGAGGAAAAGAAGCCAGTTCTTCCTCGTGGGCCGAAGGGAGGGACGGTAGTGATTTTGGTTATTGATGCTGTTCGCTGGGGTTTGGACCAACGGCGAAGTTGTAAGTCTTATCAAAAGTGTTAGGATGGGTTCACGGCGGGGCGCTGGGTACGTCAGTCCATTTCAGGAAAGTTGTTGTCCACAAAACATTGCCTCACAAATGCTGATTTATAACAGGGTGCAATGTTATGCTGGTACATTCAGTTTATTGTCCGAAGTGGTCCTCTACTTTAAGCAGAAAACAATGCTGTAAAATGTCTTATATCGTTCCGAAAATAAAGTTTTCTTAAGAGCAATAAGGGAACCCTCACCAAAACCACGAAAAAGTCCACCGTATCGCAACGCCACCTACTCCGCTCTTCACTGTTGGCATTACATAAGGTGGCAGATAACGTTCTGAAGGCACTCGCCAAACCGAAAAGCTTCTGTTCGATTACTATTGGATATAGCGTGATTCATAACTCCAAGAAACTCGTTTCCAGTCACAGCACCTCAAGCGTCGAATGGCAGTGGCTATAGAAATCTGGGGCTTGTGAGGAGATCGACCAGTGTACCACATCCTTTTTAAAAAATCTGTTGCACAATCATTATGCTGTCTGGACTATTGGTAGCACTTTGGAAACGAAGACAGACCCGTCCGCTGATTTCACTCGATTTTGTTCAACCAGTCTCCGAAATTCCTCGACCATTGGGTCTGCCTGTTTATGGCTTAATTCAGGTTGTTCCTTTGCGTTTCCACTTCACTATCACAACACTAACAGTTGACTTGCGCTGCTCTATGGGGGATAGGCAAAATAATGGTGGTAGTGTTTGATGGTCAGCGACGCAGGTAAGCAAGTGTCGTGGTGGACTGCGCGTGTTCAGTACGGACTAGGCATCAGTGCAGGTTGTTTACGAGTAGTGCACACTTCGTATCTGCATTCAGAGGCCGCGGTCAACGTGCAGTGAAAGACCTAACAGAGTTCCAAAGACGGCAGATTTTGGGGGCCCGATTAGCTGGAACGTCAGTAACCAAGACAGCCAACATATTGAATGTTTCAAGAGCAACTGTTTCAACAGTCATGACAGCCAACACAAAACATGGAAAGACATCATCGTGTAAACGTAACAGTGCGCGCAAATGGAAACTAAATCACAGAGATCGTCGGACGCTAACAGGAATTGTGTCAAAACAACACAAAACTACGGCGGCTACAGTGACTGCAGAGCTCAATAGCCATCTTCGAGATTCCGTATCTGTGGATACTGTCCGCCAAGAACTGCATAGGGCGAATATTCACGGACGAACTGCTATACCGAAACCCTTAGTGACCACAACCAATGCAAAGAAGTGTGAAACATGGTGTCAGGAGCATAAATCCGGGACGGCTGATCAGTGGAAAGAAGTCATATAGTCCGACGAGTCAACTTTTTCATTAGTTTCTACATCGGGCTGCGTTTATGACTGGAGAACGCTAAAAGTAGCCTACAATACAGACTGCTTGATTCCAACGATTAAGCGTGGAGTTGGAAGTGTGATGGTGCGGGCAGCCATATCACGGTATTCTGCTGGTCTCATCCTTACTCTCAAAGGCCATATTACAACCGAAGATTATGTGAACATTTTAAGTGATTAGATGCATCCCATTATTCAGATGTTGTTCCCCAACAACGACACCATATTTCAGGGCGATAATGCACCCATTCACACTGCCAGGATAGTATAATTGTGGTGCCGGCCGGAGTGGCCGAGCGGTTCTAGGCACTACAGTCTGGAACCGCGAGACCGATACGGTCACAGGTACGAATCCTGCCTCGGGTATGGATGTGTGTGGTGTCCTTAGGTTAGTTAGGTTTAAGTATTTCTAAGTTCTAGGTGACTGATGACCTTAGAAGTTAAGTCCCATAGTGCTCAGAGCCATTTGAACCATATTTTTACAATTGTGATATGAGGAACATGCAACTGAACTGCAGCGTCTTTCCTGGCCAGCGTAGTTCCCGGACTTTAGCATTATCTAACCCTTGTGGGCGTAGCAGATTTCCGCCTCCCTCGTCATTACAGGAGTTAGAAGAGGTTTTGGTCGAAGAGTGGCACAACATTCCACTGGAGACTATACAATCTTTATAAGCCAGTATTCCAAGAGGAATCTCAGCTGAATTACGGGAAAATGGGGCTCCAACTCCTTATTAATAAACGATTCCCAAGTAAGTACACGTGTTCACATTATTTTGCCTATCCCTTGTAGGTCGGTTTAGATGTACCTGATGAATTATTTTTACGCCAAGTTAGAAGTCGCTGAGCTCCCCTGACCAAAAAAAAAAAAAAAAAAAAAAGGCCCTAAGCACTATGAGACAACATCTGAGGTCATCAGTCCCCTATACTTAGAACTACTTAAACCTAACTAACCTAAGGACAGCATAAACATCCGTGACCGAAGCAGGATTCGAACCTGCGACCATAGCAGCAGCGCGATTCCCGACTGAAGCGCCTAGAGCCGCTCGGCCACAGCGGCCGACCCTGACGGACCCATTCTGCTTTTGCCGCTTCTGCACTGACAACACAATACAGCCTGCCTCCTTTCACACTGGTTGGTACGCCTCTCGTGACATCTAGTTGTCAATTTCGTGTTACGTAGGGACTCCGAATACTTTTGGTTACATATATAACAGAATACGTAGGAACCGTGAGGATTTGGTAGCACTTGCTATAGTGATTTCATTATCGTGTCTGATACAATTAACAGAAAACATCACAATGATAACAAGAACGAAACCTATTGTGTAGTTTCTCACGTTCACCTTGCCGATATGGTAACTCGCTATAGAATCTTTCTCACGTCAGCCGAAAGGCGTAGTAAAAGGCAGTAAGTTGGAGCGGCTCAACGGGGCGTAGGCGAGGCGGGGCTACGTGTGGCGGTCAGAGCCCGTAACAGGTGGCTGTGTTCAGGCAGCGGGTTCTGCGCAGCCGCGGGTCCCGGACTCGTCTGGCTGACGCCTCATCAGGTATTCAGGCGCGACAAGCGTGACTCGGCCGCATACATTACCCTCCCCGGCGCTGCGCTCCGGGCCCCGTCAACACAGCAGGGTCGCCGAAGCAGTATCAGGTGTCCCGACAACAGCCATTAAAAAGGAGGCAGCGCGGCCAGCTCTGTTATGGCAGTCACGCGCATGCGAGGGCGACGTGGCAAGTGCTCAATCCGGCGCAGATGTGCGGTTTTAATAGAATAGTGTTACTTTCGTTATGTTGCCCGACTTCGTAATTCAGTTGTCAAGCCCATGTGTTGTGGGATAATTTTGTTTTCATACTTGTCTAGACTGTGTTATGTTTCTTTCGTCCCAAAGGATACCGCGTTTTTGATATTTGCATTTTTAATAGGCATATTGTCAAACTGAAGTATACGACCTTTTAAATGTTTATGCAATATTTTATTAGGTGGAGATTGCTTAACAATTACAATGTACACTGCACCGGTTTGGGCAGCTGACTGCCATCTTCAGATGTGCTTAATCCACTACCAGTTATACACGGTGAACATCATGAAATATAAAATGTAATGAGTTACACATCACGTAAAGAGATTCTTGTAATATGTGATATTCATGATGTTCAAAATGTATAAATGGGATTGTTGTTTATCAAGACGAAACTCTTAGTGGATTAATCACATCTGAAGATGACAGTCAGTTGCTGAAATCGGCAATGTGAACACTGTAATTATTAAGCGAGCTTGATATAATAAATCATTGTATAGGATACGTTGTTTTGACTACGTATCACTAATACAAAATCAGTATTTATCCGAAGCTGGGGAAGGTTGCTTCATTGTCAAAAACTGGGACCTGAGCGACTGAATTTAAGCTTGACCGTAGCGCTAGAGGGTGAACACGTAACGTACGATCCTAAACTGTATATACAGATGAAAAGATCGAGAAAGTGTCCTGTATGTCATTAGATGATTGGTGGGCCATGGCCGGCGGCTGTGGCCGAGCGGTTCTAGGCGCTTCAGTCCGGAACCACGCGACTGCTACGGTCGCAGGTTCGAATCCTGCCTCGGGCATGGATGTGTGTGATGTCCTTAGGTTAGTTAGGTTTAAGTAGTTCTAAGTTCTAGGGGACAGATGACCTCAGATGTTAAGTCCCATAATGCTCAGAGCCGTTTGTACCATTTGGGACATGGCATGTAAAACAGCTATCACCTAGGCATGCCAGAAGAATGAAGCTTTCTTCAAATGTTTATCTACCGACGATAAACATTTAGAAACAATCATTTTTTTGCCAACAGCTGCATAAGTTTATTCATTCTCTACCGCTTTCCGCAATCCCTATATTCTTCATAGTACGTAATAAAATACATCAGCTGGTCAAAAATACTTCTTTGCCAAACACGGCGGCATCAGGTATAATGTACGTATACTTGATGTTGCCATATTTGACAGAGATGATGTACATTATTATTTCGTGTGAAGATGGTAGCCAGTACCGAAATCGGTGGAGAATAAATAAAATTCAGCAGATATTGGCACAAAAAGTTTTTCTCCAAAAACCGGAAAATAGCGTGTCGTTACATGAAAAATTTGCTGTGAGAATACTTTGGGCTAGATGGGTGACGCGTCTGTTGAACAAAATCCAAATGATTATTCTAATTTATCTGCCGTGTTATGGTTTTAAAATAATGCTTATGATTTCGTACGCCTACTTGTTAGTGTGGAGCTTCACCTGAGTGGCTACTTAACGCCAGGAACGAAACTAGCAGTCAGCGGGGGGAAGCCGGTGACCTTGTCCTGGCCGTATAGCGTGACAGTGAGCTAGACACGGTTCGAGTATTTTCGAAGGGTTTAAGACAGTTAGCCTGTTATATCCGCCATCCTTAAATGTCTTTTAGGCGGTTTTCCACCATAGTTTAGGCAAACGTAGGGGTAACCCCCAATGGATAACTCAGGAAATACAATACAAAGACACCTAAAATCTGGAAACACACAGGACCAGGCTTACACGATTCACAGATAGATGGCATACACGGCTTCTGACTGTGGTGACAGTTCCGGCCCCTGGTCACAGAGTTTATTTGCCGGTAAGTTCCACAACAGCGCTGACTCTGCTCAAGCCGGTACTGAGTTGTTACTCTATGAAGAAGCTGCGTCTCTGGCGTACAAGTGACAAGAGTATCACGAGATCGGGAGAATCATTCCAAGCTGTAAATTGCTGTTTTACGTGTTTACAGTGAACGTTAAATTCTAAGTGACCTACCAGTTCTAATATTTCTGTATCGCGTGGAGATACATCTTCGCAAACACCATCGTTCCGGAGCCGCGTGACTAACGACCTCACGGCGGTGGAGGTGGGAGCCTGCCTGTCTGCCACCGAGCGCCGCTTCGTTGCTCCCCTCGCAGTTCTCGGCACTCTGTCAACAATTTTCGCAGATGATAGTAATAATGCCATAATAATAGGCCGCCGCTGCTGCCCGGAGTGCTGGATGCGATGCGAAATGCGATGCGTTACGAACTCGGCCGTCTGCGGCGATGCCGCTTACTTTCGCTTCAGTTTAGACCACTAAGTGCCTTCTCTCCCTCTCCCCTCTCGCCGATCCTTAAGGAATCGAGCTCCCATTTATGAAACAGCTTCTAACTCCTGATTACAAATGCGTTAATATCTGTCTGTGAAACCTTTATGATCGAAGAAACAAAACCATAATAATGCTGTTTCGCTAGTTTCGGATAATTAACACATAGACTAACGAAAAAGTCAAAAACAAAAATGCTAAAAACAGATTTTTTTTCACGTACATCAATGATTATGATTTCATATTTCCTCAACTAAGCCGCGCGGGATTAGCCGAGCGGTCTCAGGCGCTGCAGTCATGGACTGTGCAGGTGGTCCCGGCGGAGGTTCGAGCCTTCCCTCGGGCATGGGTGTGTGTGTTTGTCCTTAGGATAATTTAAGTTAAGTAGCGTGTAAGCTTAGGGACTGATGACCTTACCAGTTAAGTCCCATAAGATTTCACACACATTTGAACTTTTTTTTTCCTCAACTAAATTTCCTAAATGGCGTAATATTTCAGTTACATTCAGTGCTCTCATTTACATTCAGTATCTCAAAAAAATGTGTTGGAAATAGAGTAAGGGGTTAAGAAGAAATAAATCAAAACATTATGCTAATGCTGGTGTTTTACTGCGCGAACAGCGAAAATGTAGTAAGCAACAGATTTTTATCCCTTCATTATTTTGTGGGGGAGTCAGAGCGAAAAGGTTTCGACAAAGTTTCAAATTATGGGTAAAGTTTCTAGGAAGTCGCCGGTCGCTCTCATTCTCAAATACTCGATGAGTCTTGTGAGCGTAATTCGCTCGACGTGAGTTACTCTGCCTCGGGACACATGAGGTGTGTAAGAAAACTAATGAGGCTGCCAACACTGCGATCTCGCCAATGCTGTGTTGTTCTGCTCGTGTAGACCGGTCTGTTCATCCCTTCCAGACGCTCAGTCCAATTTTCAGTTTCGTACAGCCATCACGTGATTTTTGAGAGCTCCATCACTGAAGTTGTGCTTTTTTTGTTTGTTACGAAAATGGAACGAAAGAATTTAGGGCAACACTACACCATCGAGTTTTGTATTAGGATTGAGGAATCCCCGAGCGTTGAAACAGGCCTATTGTTTCCGCTGGCACTATTCACTTTTTTGAAGGCCGGGAACACGCTGAAGACGAACCTCGCTCAAGGAGACATTCAACTTCAATCACCAACGAAAGCGTCGAACGCGTGCGTGCTCTTATTGGATCAAACTGACGTTTAACAATAACGATGATCGATGACCTGTTAAGTACTTTCACTGTACATCAAATTTTGATGGAAATTCTGCACATGCGAAATGTTTGTGCCTCAACGATGACGAAAAACCTCACAACTGAGCAGGAAGACGATCAAAGGAACGTGTGCGTCTAACTGTTTGAGAGGATTTAAAATGACGACGAATGGCTCACTCGTGTGATCACAGGTGATGAATCCTAGATTTTTGAGAACGATCCAGCCAAAGCGGCAAAGTGAGGTGTGGGGCCCTCAGGTATCTCCTCGTCTCCTCGATCAGAAAATCTCCAATGAGGAAATCAAAGATCAAAAAAATGCTGATTTGGTTTTTTGATACCACGGATATAGAGTATATATATTTGTTCTTTCACGACAAAATGTCAGCCAAGTGTTTTGCAAAGATATCCCTGAAAGCCTGAGGAAAAGAATGAATCCAGTGAGACCAAAAACTGCAAACAAATGGATGCTGTATCATGACAAAGCCCCCCGTCACATGACCACTTCCGTAATGGAATTTTTGACCTCAAAAAGCATTGCTGTTGTTCGACAGCCCCCTATTCACCTAATCTGAGTCCTTGTGATTTTTTTTATTTTCCGCAAATTGAAAAATGTTTTACATGGGCATATTCTGGGCTCTGGAGAACATTCAAAAGAATGTGACTGACTTATTAAAGAGCCTACCAGTTGAAGCCTTTCAGTGCTGTTACCAAGACTGGCAACCATGACTCCGCCGGTTTATAACTACCGAAGGGAACTACTTTGAAGGGGAGAGTATCATTGTTTGCATATAAATAAAGAAATAAAATCTTTGCCAAACAGAAAATCATTCTCGTTACTTTTCCCACACACCTCGTATGCATACTTTCTTACTTTAAAACTACATTTTTTGTGTTAAACCTTTAACATTATGGCTCTTAATGAATAGTTTATGACGGAATTTAAAATTTTTAAATTCAGTCAACAGTAATATGAGACACTGATACCGAAATTTTTGTGGCCCTGCAAGCTGTCAGATAGGCAACCTGCTACTTGTTTTGGGTAAATGGGTGACTGTTTTAATGGTTTAGTGATACTCATGAGCGATTTAGTAAATTTGCTATTTCCGTTATGGCGAATTGTTTAATTATCTGACTAGAGATAGCTTCTTTAGGTGATGAGGTGTAGTTAGAAACTTTCATTAGAAACTCTTCGTCATGATGTAAATATATGTATATATATCATGTCACGAACGGTTATGTGATAGAATATATACACAGATTAATAACGTGGTGCACGGGGGACATCGGCTTGTCTAGTGTGAAAGAGTGAATGCATGCTAACTGGCCTTTTTATTTGGCATAAATTACTTAGACACGTTTCAAAATAATAGTTTAGGAACTCATTACTACTAAATGAAAATAGAATCACAATTAATTCGTTTTATTGCATTAGAGTAACTGACAAATCATCTGACAATCAGTGGTATTTCTAAAGTCAAACCTTGCATATGAAGAGTCCGGGGTAAGATTCTAATAATCACGTAAAGAAGGAAACAACTGCAGTCGTGAAGTGGTACTGTGATTGTCATTGATTGTGTAAAAGACAGTTATTATTACAGAAGGGAATGCGTTGCATCTGTGACACCACGCCTTAACACTGCCTTGTCGAATGTAGATATTATTAAAAACTTGCCTATAGCGCAGTTACAAGACCTGTAATATAAAGGAGCACCAAACACAAGTATGGTTTGAGAAACTAAATTTAAAACAAAGCGTTACAGGTTTCGAATTTGTTACAACTCAGTCTTGACTTGGCTGTTACACATTACCTCAGCTGAAGAATGGACATCCCTAATAAGGTTAGTCACAGTAGACGGAAAGAAAAACAAGGTGCAAAGAAGGTAACAGTAAAAAAAATTAAAAAAACCATAAGTAACAGAAGAAATACTTCAGTTGATTGAGGAAACAAGGAAGTACAAAAATGTTCAAGGAAGTTCAGGAGTACAGCAATACAAACCACTTAGGAATGAAATAAATTGGAAATGCAGGGAAGCTAAAGCGAAATGGCAACATGGAAAATACGAAGAAATCGAAAAAGAGAGAACTGTCGGAAGGACTCACTCAACATATAGAAAAGTGAAAGCAGCCTTTGGAGAAATTAAAAGCAAGATTGGTAACATCATGAGTGCAATGGGAATTACATTGTTAAAAGCAGAAGAGAGAGCGAATAGGTGGAAACAGTGCACTAAAGCCTCTATGACAGTCAAGACTTTTCTGATGACGTGGTATAAGAAGAAACAGCAGTCAATCCAGAAGAGATAGATGATCCAGTTCTATGGTCAGTATTTAAAAGAACTCTAGAAGACTTAAAATCGAATAAGGCAGAAGGGATACATAACATACCATCAGAATTTCTAAAATCATTGGGGGAAGTGGGAACAAAACAGCGAGAAACTTAACATGAGGACTGGTGATCACGATGTAGACTAAATTAACGAATTGTGCTAGTAAGGCAGCAAAATAACCCTGACGGACGGAGCAAGGAGGACATAAAAGGCAGACCAGCAGTGGAAAAAAGAAAAGTCCACTTCTATCAAACACAAGCCTCAATTTGAGGAATAAATTTCTGATAATGTACGTTTGTAGCACAGCATTATATGGTAGAGAAACATGGATTGCGGGGGGGGGGGGGGGGGGGGGGGGGGGAGGGGGACCCGGAAAAAAAGAGAATCGAATATTTGAGATGTGGTGCTACAGAAAAATGTTAGAAATTATGTAGATTGCTGCCGGTCAACCACCTTCCCGTTTGTGGCGCGATTCTGCTCTCTTCATCGATTTAAATATGGACTACCGCTTTTAGGGCGCTATTTGTTTACTAATTGACGTGAACGTTGTGGAATTGCTATAAGATAGTTACCGTTCGGCGATGACTTATTAAAAAGAATCTTTATCACCTAAGGATGCGTCTTCTAGTGGCGCGAAACCGGTCGTGATATTTAATAAAAAGCATTCAACAGCCAGTGAGTATTATTTCCTTCAAAATGTGGAATTCGGCCGCAGTTGCCCGCAGTTTAAAATAAAGTGCTCAATTTGCTTTTTAATAACATGTAGCTTCCTATCCGCGTCGTCAATATCCTTCCAACATTATTCACGCAAGTTATTTCTTTGTCAACTCAAAAAAATCTCGATGTACCCCTTATGTCCTATTTTTTGGTTTTCTGCAGTGTTCCACAGTCTCCTACTTTATTTATTTAAATGACACACTGTGGCATGTATTTAACATCATTCAACTCCGCAATAACTTGTGGCTGGCTGTAACGCATGTTCAAATTTTGTCATCTAGGACAGCAAATAAAGAAATGTTCGGTAAACAGCAGAGTGTTGAACAAATGACACGAATGAAAACAACTCAGAAGTCATCAACTGATCAGTTGTGATTATCTGTACATATGAATGCAGCGATATTATGGCGCCTGTTTGATCTGAAAGTTTGATATGAACTGATAAGTTTCTTCTTTTGTCTCATTTGACGCAGTTGTAATAACTCGTCAGCTCGTTGTCACATTCTCGCGGGTACATGTAAACGTGTAACAAACAAGAGAAATTTCCATAATGATGGTGACGCCCAGGTGGCTAACGGAGGGAATTCTGCATTCGCTTGCTGCTCGTTAACGGCCAAGCTGCCGTTGCTCATAATTAGCGTCAAGGCTTTACCGCATCGGTCGTCGTCAGCGCTAAGTAACTGGCTTTTCATTGAACACGGCATGTTTGCGCGATAAGTGTAGTTTATATAAAACGTACATCGGGGCTATGTAACGCAACACACCGCCACTCGGACGCAGAAATATACCTTTCACAGGCTTGACGCTGGTTCAACTCCCGACCCATCACAGAGTATGCCTTACCGTACTCTGCGCAGTATGTAGGATGGCAATTGGAAGCTTTCAAAATATCTATCTTTGGGTGTGAATTGCAAAGCTGCACTGAGAAATGCTATATTAAAAACGACTAATGAAGAGGTCAGTTTCTAACAAGAACCAAGACTAGGCGAAGATGTTACCTTTCACATCAACTGAGGACGAAATGAGCAACAAAAGGTGCATGACAGGAAAGAATGAATGTATAAAGCGTTTCAGAAAGGAGAAATTCCTAGCTGAAATATGCACGGTACATTAGTGAAAGAAAGCGCCCATTTACAACTTCCAACCCATGAATAATATTTCTTAACATTGTAACAATTATTCCGTTAACTTGTCAAAACAGTCGAATAGTTGTTCACACTGCACTCACGTAACGAATGCGGACCTTGGGATAATTCCCCGTATCACAGCAAGTAATTATGATAACATTCTCCTGCTTTTGTTTTCTCCTACTTTGCCTTGTGAATAAGCATGAAAAAAAAACGTTTCTTTCAGTGGAATTAATACCTCCTCAGTAATTACTTTGCTAGTGCTGTTGTATTAAATACTGAGCCATCCCGTTTCGGCAATAGCGATGGAATAGTCATTACCAGAATTTTCAGCCCGCAACTCATGCTCTACTGGCTAGCGTTGCTACCTCCGGATCACGGTGTCCTGGGTTCGATCCCCGACGATGTTGGGTATTTTCTCTGCCCGGGGACTGGGTGTTCGTGTTGTCCTCATCATTTCATCACCATCCTCATCATTCGTGACAGTGGCCAGATTGGAGTGTGAAAAAAATTGGACTGTGAAAAAATTGGGACTTTGTACGGGCGCTGGTGACCGCGCAGTTGAGCGCCCCACAAACCAACCAAACCAGAATTATCTCTATCAAAGTACATCACCTCCTGGTTTGGGCAAGTAAAAATGGTGAATCAAACAATCAAAATATGGGAACAAAAATGCTACACTGTCTATAGAATTACAGTTTAAGCATCAAAGAGAGGATGAAAAAGAATGAATGTACCTTGTATTTTAAATATTATAAGATCTCATCATTATCAAGACAATAAATGAAACATGATTAAGTGACCGAATGGAGGAAAGATGTCGATGAACAGCATTCTTCTTCGGACTATGCACCGATGCCTGCAGGTCAATTCAAGGCCTTCCCTTTATATTTTTAAATAGTTCCTTTGGCCTTAAGTCAGCACATTAGATTTCCAATTGTCTCTCTCTCTCCCTCCCTCCCTCCCTCTCTCCCTCTCTCTCTCTCTCTCTCTCTCTCTCTGTGTGTGTGTGTGTGTGTGTGTGTGTGTGTGGGCGCACGCGTGATGCCCCGTCCCTCCCCCCTCCCTTCTCCCCTCTACACAATTTGCTCACGACACTTTAAATGTACGCTTTTTTTTTTCAATACACCTGGAACTTCATTGTTGTTGTAGTCTTCGATCCACAGACTGGTTTTCTGACTCTCCGCGCTAATCTATCCTGTACAAGCCTCGTCATCTCAGAATAAGCACTACAACCTACATCCTTCTGATCTGCTTGATGTTTTCATCTCCTGATATCCCTCTACGATTTTACTCCCTTCACTCTTCTCTCCAATACTAAATTGGTGACCAATTGACGTCTCAGAATGTATCCCATCAACCACCCCTTCTTTTAGTCTAGTTGTGCCACTAATTTTTTGGCTCCTCTATTCTTTTCAGTACCTCCACATTAGTTCTTCAGCGTTCTTCTCTAGCACCACAATTCGACAGCATCTATTATCTCCTTATCCAAACTGTTTATCGTCCATGTTTCACTTACTAACACTTACATCTACATTCGATGTTAACAAATTTCCCTTCTTCACAACCGTTTTACTTGCCATTGTCAGTCTATGTTTTATATCTTCTCTACTGTGGCCGTCATCACTTATTTTGCTGCTCAAATGACAAATATTATCTTCTGCTTTCCTAATGTAATTTCTCCTGCACCACCTCATCTAATTCGGCTACATTTCATTATCCTTGATTTGCTTTTGTTGATGTTCATCTTATATGCTCCTTTCAAGACGCTGTCCATTCGGTTCACCCGCTCTTCCAAGTGCTTTGTTGTTGTTGACTAAACTTTAATTCATACTCCAATTTTTTCGTTGGTTTCCTGTACTGCTTACTGAATACCCTTTGTCTTTTTACCTGTTTCATCCTCTGCTGCCTTCACTATTCCATCTCTTCCTGAATTTCATAGAGTGAAAAGTTGTTGAACGACAGATAGTAATATGTCATGCCAATGCAGAAGACTTTTTTAGCCTCCTGATCACCACGCTCGGGTACTGCATGCACCAGTACGACCCCGAGACCAGGCAGCAAAGTAAGCAGTGGAAAAGTGTGGTTTCATCATTGCTCAGAAAGACGAAGACCTAACTATCATCGCCGGCCGGTGTGGCCGTGCGGTTCTAAGCGCGTCAGTTTGGAACCGCGTGACCGCTACGGTCGCAGGTTCGAATTCTGCCTCGGGCATGGATGTGTGTGATGTCCTTAGGTTAGTTAGGTTTAAGTAGTTCTAAGTTCTAGGGGACTGATGACCTCAGTAGTTAAGTCCCATAGTGCTCAGAGCCATTTGACCCCTAACTATCATCCGTTACGCTGAATATCTTTTGAGACAGTCATGGTGTCGTGCTAACAAATTATTTGGCAAGCTAGTAGCAGTGAAAGTTACAATTACCACCTTATAAGCTTACATAATTAATGTTGTGCTTGGTCTGCATTCCTGGTACACTTTGAAATCCTTCGCCTGAGTAGCGTATCTCTCCTGTAGAGGAACTAAATAAAGCTGGCGCAGACCACTTATGACGTGGAGATGGGTTACATCGTGTCACCAAATGTGTTCTTAGTTTGGTTTCCTAAAGCCAAACAAGAGAGTAATACAAAAATTTAAGATGGGACAGTAATAAGGATTAAATCCCAACCAAACGCTAAGCAATTTCGTGCGCTGTTCTGTACGCTATGAGAAAACTGACAGTAGTTGTAGCTGGTGGGCGGCTTGAATCTGGGAGCGCAATGGCCAGGTAAGCTAACATCAGTGCTAATAACTGGGAACAGTATATAAATTTCTTCTGTTAACAGTTACCTCTCAGCACAGCCTTAAAAATTTTTCAGACTGTTTCTGAGCATCTTGTATAAATGACTTAGTGGAAAACGTCGGCAGCTACACGAGGCGGTTTCCAGATGTTGGTGCTGTATACAAGGTGCTTCTGGAGGAGCACAAAATATTTTAGGAGGCGACAATATAGACCAGTTCGAGCAAAACATTCTCTGTAAGGCGTCCTTTTTTACAGCTTAAAGGTATACAGTTTTTAGAATGTAACCCAAACAAATACGCCTAAATACATGATCCAGTCACATTAATGTAACCGATGTCTATGTACGATGTCAATATGCAATAACCAGGTTTCAGCACTAGCAGTGAAGTGTGTAGAAAGCATGTGGGGGGTTGCGGAAAACAGTGCAGCCGTTGTCGCAATGCAGAAACGGAGCGATTTATCTTACGTCCAAAAGGTCACGACCGAGCGAGGTGGCCCAGTGGCTAGCACACTGGACTCGCATTCGGGAGGACGACGGTTCAATCCCGCGTCCGGCCATCCTGATTTAGGTTTCCCGTGATTTCCCTAAATCGCTGCAGGCAAATGCCGGGATGGTTCCTTTGAAAGGGTACGGCCGACTTCGTCCCCTGTCCTTCGCTAATCCGATGAGACCGCTGAGCTCGCTGTCTGGTCTTCTCCACGAAACAACCCCACAAGGTCACGACCAATGGCTTTCGGGCCAAGCGTGGAAGCATTTCCGAAACGGCAAAGTTTGTACACTGTTCACATGCCGCTTTGGTTGAAGTACACACTGAATGGCAAAATCGCGCTATCCAAAACCGGTGCCAGGGCAACCGTGGTGCACCACGGGCCGTAGATGACAAAGGTGAGCAAACGGCTGCAGAGAGAAGTACGGGCGAACAGACGTGCAGCTGTTCAGCAACTGACCTCTCCGATGAACCAAGGGGTTACCAACATTCTCTCTTTAACGGCCGTTCAGCGAACGTTGGTTGGTATGGGCCTCCGCAGCAGGCGCCTCGTTCATGCACCCGCACTGATTGCTCTTCATCGGCGAGGAAGGCTGCAATTTGCACGCCGGTACGGCAACTGCACGTCTAATGAGTAGCGACACGTGACCTTTCCAGATGAATCACGTTTTTCACTCCGTGGTACAGATGTCCGTTGGCGTGTATGGGGTGAAATGTTTGAAGACAAACACCCTGCAACTCCCTTGCTTATCTCGTCATTCTGGGAGGCACAATGGATCAACACAAGTATCCATCAATCGTTGGGGACCATGTCCACTCCTACATTCAGTTTGCTCTTTCTCGGCGCATCGGTATCTGCCAGCAGGACAATATAACGTATCACACAGCTAGCATTGTTAGTATGTGGTTCTAAGGGTACCAGGATGAGCTACCGTTCTCCTCTGGTCACCAGACTTATCAGATATAACTCAGTCGAGAATCTGTGCAAGCGCCTCGATCGGGCTGTTCGCGTCATGAATACTCGACGGAGAAACCTGGCGCAGCCGCCCACTGCACTGCAGTCGGCATGGCTCCACGTCCAGGTCGCTACCTTCCAGAAACTTTCGCACGTGTCGCAGCGGTCTGTGCTATAAATGCGGTTATTCAGGCATTTGACAGGTGCTTACATTAATGTGACTTGTCAGCGTATGTTAAGCAAATACAAATGACAAAGTTCAAAGTTTATTCTGATAAATTTCACCTTCGACTGGCGATATGCAACTAGCTAACGACGAAATTACAGTCGTCGTTGCATGACGTACCCCTTGTGCATGGGATGTGGTTTCTTTACCAGCATCCATTACGCGCTTAAACAACATACACTCGAAAGCAGCTGTTGTTGTTGTGGTCTTCAGTCCTGAGACTGGTTTGATGCAGCTCTCCATGCTACTCTATCCTCTGCAAGCTTCTTCATCTCCCAGTACCTACTGCAACCTACATCCTTCTGAATCTGCTTAGTGTATTTATCTCTTGGTCTCCCTCTACAATTATTACCCTCCACGCTCCCCTCCAATACTAAATTGGTGATCCCTTGATGCCTCAGAACATGTCCTACCAAGCGATCCCGTCTTCTTGTCAAGTTGTGCCACAAACTCCTCTTCTCCCCAATCCTATTCAATACCTCGTCATTAGTTATGTGATCTACCCATCTAATCTTCAGCATTCTTCCGTAGCACCACATTTCGAAAACTTCTATTCTCTTCTTGTCCAAACTATTCATCGTCCACGTTTCACTTCCGTACATGGCTGCACTTCATACAAATAGTTTCAGAAACGACTTCCCGACACTTAAATCTATACCCGATGTTAACAAATTTCTCTTCTTCAGAAACGCTTTCCTTGCCATTGCCAGTCTACATATTATCTCTACTTCGACCATCATCAGTTATTTTGCTCCCCAAATAGCAAAACTCCTTTACTACTTTAAGTGTCTCATTTCCCAATCTAATTCCCTAAGCATCCCCCGATTTAATTCGACTACACTCCATTATCCTCGTTTTGCTTTTGTTGATGTTCATCTTATATCCTCCTTTGAAGACACTGTCCATTCCGTTCAACTGCTCTTCCAAGTCCTTTGCTGTCTCTGACAGAATTACAATGTCATCAGCGAACCTCAAAGTTTTTATTTCTTCTCCATGGATTTTAATACCTACTCCGAATTTTTCTTTTGTTTCCTTTACTGCTTGCTCAATGTACAGATTGAATAGCATCGGAGAGAGGCTACAACCCTGCTTCACTCCCTTCCCAACCACTGCTTCCCTTTCCTGCCCCTCGACTCTTATAACGCCATCTGGTTTCTGTACAAATTGTGAATAGCCGTTCGCTCCCTGTATTTTACCCCTGCCACCTTTAGAATTTGAAAGAGAGTATTCCAGTCAACATTGTCAAAAGCTTTCTCTAAGTCAACAGCTGGAAGCGCTTAATAAAGTGCTCTTTTAAAATAACCTTCTGATGGAAACGGTGCCATTGTTTATCTTCCGTAAGAAAAAAATTAATGGCTATCCAATTAAATGGTTCGAAGTTGTTGGGTACCGTTGAAAGTAGTACATCAAAATTAGATGTAGGATATACATTCTGAGAAGATTGCAGTGTGGGACGTGTCGAATAGAGGTGTACCGGAACAAGTCAGATGTCTAACTCGTTACGATAATGATGACGATGATCAATTTCCTAAACGAAGTTATGCATCACGAGGACTAAATGGAACGCAGTTGTGGGGCACTTTCCGGAACACCTGACTGAGCAGGAGCAGACTTTGCCTAGGCGGACGGCGATGTGGTGGGCGCGGCTGGGCGGGGTGAGGTGAGGTTAGCAGACACGCGACTAGAAGCGGGAGACGCTCTCTAATTGGAACCGGGTCACGTGACGGCCGTTAATTAGCTGGGGTCGCGCGGTTAACGAGTGGCGGCCAGCGGGCGGACAAAGTGGCCGCTAATTAAACGTCATAGCTCAGGGGTGCCGGTCACGCCCGCGGCGTCGCCGCCGCCGTCCGCCGGGCGTCGTCGTGTGCAGCGGTCACGCGTGCTGGCCGGCGCGTGCTCGCGCTGCCTCCGGGGAGCTCTTCCCGGTACCCGCCGCCCGCCACTCGCCACCCGCCACTTGCCGCGCGGCCCGCGTTCACTGCTGCTGCCGCGTTGCACTCTCTTCTAGGACAAATTTCGTGCCTGCGGGAGGGTGTCAACCAGGGATGATGCTCTGACACAGATTTAAATAAAAGATACTACACTGCAAAGCCAAACAATCTGGTACATCTGCCTAACATCGTGTAAGGCCTCTGCGACCACGCAGAAGTGCCGCAATACGACGTGGCATGGACTCCACTAATGTCTGAAGTACGGCTGGGGGGGTGGGGGTGGGGATGGGGGAAGTGACACCATGAATCCTCAGGGCTGACCATAAATCGGTAATAGTGCCAGGAGGCGGAGATCTCTTCTGAACAGCACATTGAAAGGTATCCTAGATATGCTCAATGATGTTCATGTCTGGGGAGTTTGGTGGCCAGCCGAACTGTTTAAACACAGAACAGTGTTCCTGGAGCCACTCTGTAGCAATTGTGGACGTGTGGGATACCGTATTGCCCTGCTGGAAGTGCCCTAGTCAGTCGGAGGGCATGGTCCATAAATCGGTAAGAGTACGAGGAGTTGGAGATTTCTGAATAGCACGTTGTAAGCCATCCTAGGTATGCTCAATGATGTTTATGTCTGGGGAGTTTGGTGGCCAGCCGAACTGTTTAAACACAGAAGAGTGTTCCTGGAGCCACTCTGTAGCAATTGTGGACGTGTGGGATGTCGTATTGCCCTGCTGGAAGTGCCCTAGTCAGTCGGAGGGCACAATGGAGATGAATGGATGCAAGTGATCAAACAGGATGCTTACGAATGTGTCACTTCTCAGAGCGGTATCTAGACGTATCGGGCTCAAAATGGTTCAAATGGCTCTGAGCACTACGGGACTTAACATCTGAGGTCATCAGTCCCCTAGAACTTAGAACTACTTAAACCTAACTAACCTAAGGACATCACACACATCCATGCCCGAGGCAGGATTCGAACCTGCTACCGTAGCGGTCGCGCGGTTCCAGAACCGCGCGGCCACCACGACCGGCACATATCAGGGGTCCCATATCACTGCAACTGCACACGCCCCACGCCATTACAGAGCCTCCACCGGCTTCGACAGTCGCCGCGATATACAGGTTCCATGGATTCATGATGTTGTCTCCATACGCGTACACGTTCATCCGCTTGGTACAATCTGAAACGAGACTCGTCCGACCAGGCAACATGTTCCCAGTCATCAACAATCCAATGTCGATGTTGACGAGTCCAGGCGAGGCGTAAAGCTTTTTGTCGTGCAGTCATCAAGGATACACGACTGGGCCTTCGGTTCCGAAAGCCCTTATCGACGATGTTTCGTTGAATGCTTCGCACGCTGAGACTTGTTGATGGCCCAGCATTGAAATCTGCAGCAATTTGCGGAAGGATTCCTCTTCTGTCACGTTTAACGATACTCTTCAGTTGTCGTTGGTGCTGTTCTTACAGGATCTTTTTCCTGCCGCTTCGATGTCGGAGATTTGATATTTTACCGGGTTCCTGACATTCACGGTACACTCATAAAATGGTCGTACGGTGAAAACCCCCACTTCACCTACCTCGGAGGTGCTGTGTCCCATCTCTTCTGCGCCGACTGTAACACCACGTTGAAACTCACTTAAATCTTGATAACCTGCCTTTCTAGCAGCAGTAACGAATCTATTAACTGCGCAAGACACTTCTCGTCTTATATAGGCAATGCCGACTGTAGCGCCGGTTTACGTATGTCTGTATTTGAATACGCATGCGTGCCTGCATCCCTATACCAATTTTTTTGTCCCCACAGAGTATGATAACCCCTTTGCTGCACATTCACAACTGTTGCTATAATTTTGTATAATGAAATCCACTCCAGTTATACTTGACAGTTTCATTATTTGAATTAAGATCGTATACACGAACCGGGTCCCATGCTGGAAAAAAACTCTAATTCATCATAAAATGAATTAAAATTAAAAGGGCCCGTACAAATATGAACGACATTATACCTTTATTACGTACGAGGAAGTCGTACCAGCCACGTAAAAAATCCAGCAAATCTATCAAACAGCCTTGGGTGAGGAAAGAAAATGTTCTCTGAGTCAACCGGTACCGCACCAGATAAACGGGGCCTAACCGAAAAAATATGAATGTAACAGCAAATAAGCACACATTGGAAACCTAAAAACCAACAGCAAACAACTAGACGTGTGGTAAGGGGTTAAGAAATTAAAATGAAGTCATGAAATTCGTAGAAAGTCAGTTACTGAACCTCGCAAGCAGCTGGCTCTGAGCACTATGGGACTTAACAGCTATGGTCATCAGTCCCCTAGAACTTAGAACTACTTAAACCTAACCAACCTAAGGACATCACACAACACCCAGTCATCACGAGGCAGAGAAAATCCCTTACCCCGCCGGGAATCGAACCCGGGAACCCGGGCGCGGGGAGCGAGAGCGCTGCCGCACGACCACGAGCTGCGGACGCCATGTAAGTGCTCAGCCTGCTGCATATCGTGGAAGCCCAGGAAGACCAGTCAGCAGACTGCCACGCGGACCGAAATGAAGGTCTTGTTTGCACATACACGTCAGAGAACGGCCGCCAACGGAACTAATATCGAGGGCAGGAGGAAGCACCGAATTTTTAATTTCTCAAGCCCATGACACGTATCTAGTTGTTTCCAGTTAGTTCTTAGCTTACATTATGTTGGCTGTGTGTGCTTATTTGCTGTTAGAAACATAAACTGTGCCATTGATGAGGGTGTAAAAAACTTTTTTTTAGCGGTTTATATTGACACAGAAGAACCAGGGCTATTCATGTTCCTGGTGGACTATTGCTTTATTTATTTATTTATCTATTTTTTTTAATTTGGTTTGTAAACGTTTGATATCGCTCATAATTTTAAATACACCTCTTGTTTCTGTCAGCATTCATGTAGAAGATATAGACTGTATGATAAAAAGACCTGGACACCTAATAGTGGACATTAATATGGGCTGTGTTGACCCTTTGCTTTTATGATGGCTAAGGCTCTGTTGGGGGCACTTTCAGTGAGGGGCCTGAATGTCTGTGGTCCAAAGACAGCTCATCCCTCCTCAAGAGCCAAAACCAGAAAGGTAGTGATTTTTGTTAATGACGTTGGACAGTGGTGTCTGGAGCGCCGCTGTGGCTCAACCGGAAGGTGTTGCATTGGATTCGATTTCGGAGTCTGGGCAGTTCATTTCAGGGGTGTTAAAAATCGCTCTGAGCACTATGGGACTTAACATCTATGGTCATCAGTCCCCTAGAACGTAGAACTACTTAAACCTAACGAACCTAAGGACGCCATACAACACCCAGTCATTCAGGGGTGTTATTATCCACAAACAATTGCCCCACAGCTGCTGCTTTATGACACGGCGAACTGTCATGCTGTCACAGTCATCGTCGCTGAACTTTTCCTGTACTGCACGCTGTATAGAATGCTGCAAAATGTGTTCATATCTTTCCACATTTAGCGTTTTCTTAACCGCAATAAAGAGACCGAACCCTAAACACGAAAAACACGTCATACCGTAACACCATATATTTCATAATTCACTGCTGGCACAACACATGAAGACAGGTAGCTTTCTTACGCATTTTCCAAACTGAAAGCCTTCCACCGGATTGCCAAATGGTACAGCGTGATTCCTAATTTCAAATCATTCATTTATTGTCATGGACTGTCCGGTGACGTTGCTCTTTATAGCGCCTAAAGCGTGGCTTAGCATTAACTACAGAAATGTGTATCTTGCGAGGACCTCTTATAACTCCCTATGGACAGCCACTGTGGTAGCTGGACTGCAGGCAGTTTTTAGCAGCTCATGAGGGAAATCTTCCGCTGATTACATTCGATATTTTGCCATCACACTCCGAAATGCTCAACGTTAACTGTCCGCCAGTACATTAGCTCTACATTGTTTTGGTTTAATTATGGTTGCTGCTTCACGTTTCCACTTCATAACTTACAGCGTGGTCGGAATTTCCCGTTACAAACTTCTAGGACATGTAGAGAGTAGTGAGTACATAACATTTTGAATAGGAACCCGTGTGTGTCTCGTCAACGTCTGCTTAAGGCAAGAGGAACGTCTCCTTCCATCCAGACTCTCGGGTCCTGCATATTTAGTCTTCCTACGACACGTAATGGAACCGTTCTTGGAAGCTGTGCCATCGAATGTCCGTCAGGAAATGTGGTTTCAGTAAGATGGAGCACCACCTCACTTTTCGGTGGCTGTCCGGAGACATGTCAACAGACGGTACGGTGAAAGATGGATAGGCCGTGGTGGTCCAACCGCGTGGCGGCCATGATCGCCGGATTTAACCCCTATGGGCTACTTTTTGTGAGGTCGTATGAAGAGCCTAATTTATGAGACACCTGTAGAGACAGAGGAAGATCTGCTGGCACGAGTTCTGGCCGCTGCACAAGACATTGAAGACACATCAGGTGGGATGGAGTGAGTGTATCAGAACAGCTTCGGAGGTACAATGTGCGTACTAACGTTGGTAGTATCCACATGGAGCCGCTGTTGTAATGCATCGGTACGTTGCGGCTGGTGCCGTAGATGCTGGGTTCTTGTTGTTGTCGACTAATGTAAACCATAAGGTGTAAGTTGTAATGCAAATGCGTAAGTAATAACGGAACGAGTCAGTATTATTTTCGCATGGATTGCAAACAATTGTACTGGGTCACTTCTAAGTACATTCCTCACGTGAGTGTGGATGAGATAATCATCTGCATTAAAATTGTCGTAGAACGGAAACGATTCGTTTCCGGACATGGGCTCCTACTCAAAATGTTATGTACTCGCTACCCTCTACATGTCCTAGAAGTTTGTAACGGGAATTTTCGACCACCCTCTATAGCCAATAGCCGTCTTGGGAAGCGTTATAAATGCTGATATGCCGTGCTAAATCTGTTACCCTAATGACTAGTCCACGTTCGAAGTCACTCTTACTGTTGCTCTGCTGGCAACACAATACTCCACGCCTTCTTTTATGCTGACGGGTCTGCTTCTTATGGCTTCCAGTGATCAATTCTGCGTTATACAGGGCTGTCCGGATACTTTTGATCGGATTGTGTGCTCTTGTGATACTGGATGAATTTGAAACACTCTGCATATTGGCGAGGCTGCGGCGGCTGTTCACGATGTTGTAAAAATAAATTTACTACGGCAATGCAAGCTACATCAGATGTTCACTAAACCGTATAGCCTAAGGATTCAATTGTGAAGTCGTGCATGCCACGCAGTAACCGGGTCGTAAGATTTCAGTGTCTATAGCGGCACTATTTGTATGATAATCACGGATATTTAGATTTGATGTGGCTGTAACAACCGTTATCTCTATAGAGACGCATACCCTTAGACGTGATGGAACTGCGTGTCGGTACAGACCCGCATTCCCTATTAGTACAGAAATATTCACAACACGGAGATCGGTCGCTGCGATAGCGGTCCAGTCGTTGTCGGCTGGTTATTAAGAGAGCGAACGCGGCGCCGGCACCACGGAGAGGGAATGTAGCACGGAACACACACGCCGTGACCTGCGGACAGCACGTGGGAGGCAGAGACGTGCCGTGGGGGTCGCTATACGAGCGATCCACCAGCCGGCCCCGTGTTCCGTGTGCCCTGGAGCAGACACGACGTACACAGCTCCTCGCCTGTCCATTAGAGCCGCGGCCTGTTTGTTCACGGGGCAGCGCTTGTCGAGGCCTGTGGTGGACCGCAGGCGTGAAGTGACGCGTGCGTGCGAAATTGCTGATCGAAAGAGGTGCTTTTACGTTACTTACGTGCGTGACACGGCTATATACCGTACGCTACGTCAGTATCGCTCTGAACAGAGCAGCCGTAGAAGAGTCCTTGCAAGAAGTAAGAGTAATGCCTTTTGTGAGTGACTGTACCATACTAAGGATACAGGGTGATACAATAGCGAAAGGGAAAAATACAAATATCAAAATGTCTTGTCAGCAATTCTCAAGAAATATAGCAGAAAGGAAATGCCTTTTTTGTACTTATGAAAAAATGTTCCTATGTGGTTACGTTTTTAACGGATCCTTAGTGATGTAGCACTTGCGAAGCAGTTTTCCTTCGTATTTTAGCAAATTTAGTGGGTACAGATGTGAAGTGACTGTGATTTGGGATTTTCATAAGGAACTAGAAAGATAAAATAGGAGAGGCGTGAGATAAGGATGTGCTTGCTTCCTCTCACACACAATGCTTACACCCCGGAATCTGTAGGAGAAGTTCGCGGAACAGCTGAAGTGGGGATAAAAACTAATGAACCAGCCGCTGTGGCCGAGCGCTTCTAGGCGTTTTAGTCCAGAACCGCGCTGCTGCTACGGTCGCAGGTTCGAATCCTGCCTCGGGCATGGATGTGTTGGTGTCCTTAGGTTAGTTAGGTTTAAGTAGCTCTAAGTCTAGGGGACTGATGATCTCAGATGTTAAGTCTCATAGTGCTTAGAGCAATTTTTTGAAAACTAATGGACACAAAACAGACATGCTACTTTGCCCGAATGATATTGTTGTCTTCACAGAGACGAGATAAGATCTAGACAAGGTCTACAACACAACGGAAAGGATTCCCTGTAATCAGTATTGTATGAAATTGAACATGAGACAGACCAAGGTGCTGCTGTGCAGTACAGAGGAAGAATGTGAACCTCTGAGAATGAGAATTAGAAGAGAGGAGTTACATGTGATGGAGGATTTGACCTATCTGGGAAGCAGGATCGCAAGGGACCGTAGAAGCCGGTAAGAAATTATGAGAAAAATACAGCAGACCAAAACTGCATTTAATTTGAGAGCTCACCGAGAAGAAAATTCTTCTGGAAAGAAGGAAATGCATTTGTTTGGAGAGTGGCCCTGCAGGGTGTGAAATTTTCACTACAGGAGAACAAAAGTTAAAACAGCTGGAAGCCCTGGAGACAGGGTGCTACAGAATAATGACGAAAATCAGCCGGAGAGACGGAGTTAGCAATGAAGAGGTGCCGGGAAGAGCACAGGAAGACTGATCTCTCTGTAGGCACCTCCACACAAGAGATAAACTCGTTCGACACAGCTTAAGACACAGTAACGTAATTGGAACATTAGCAGAAGGAGTTACTGAGGGAAGGAATCATTGGGACGACCAAGGTTGTTGCACATGCATCAGATTATGGGTGGTGCAGGGTGCGCCACGTGTGCTGAAATAAAAAGGAGGACAGGAACGGGAGAGTGCAATGGCATGCTGTTACAAACCAACTTCAGGATTAAACGCTAAAGAAGAAGACAAATCTGAAATAGCTCTTTAAGACGCTGTGGACAGATCAAGTGAATGTTCCACGTACCACAAGTGTCAATACACGCAACTGTGAACTGCACCTCGATTTCTTGTGCCCATGTAATGGTCCGGTCGACAGGATTGTCAGCTTTACTTCTTGCCTACTTCAGTTCTGTAGAACAATTTTGTTTGCTTATGTACCGCAGCACAAAGGATAGATTTCGGTTTACAGCGGAGTTGGCATTTTATTCGATATTTCGACAGCTACCCTAGTAGTCTTCTTCCGGTGTCTATCGCAGATTTTTTGGACTCTAAACTGTTTACGCGACAGGCTGTCCGCCGTCCTACCCATTCTTTCTTGGCATCTTTACGCAATGACACAGACAGAAAAAAGAACGTCTCAGACAAAAAGCTTTACCAAAAAACTTGTGAACTGATACCTATGATGAGTGGAGAAAGAGAGAGAGAGAGAGAACACTGAGGTGTTTTCTGCCGCGATTTTGGCAAACAGTGCCCGATTCCCGGTTGTAGTTCGAGTATCCACTACTCTCTTTTACACTGCCTCCTTCATTACACAGTCCCACACAGTCCCAAAAACTCATCTCCTGTTCCAGAATGCTGGCATCTTCGTGCTCCATTCTCCGATGTGAAGCAGTGTATGGCGACTGTTGATTTAGCTGGTGGTTGGAACCGGATGTAACGCTTGTACTCTTTATATCTTGTTGACAAGTATTTACAATTTGTATCATTCTCATGGTATATAGTATACATCCAGGTTATGGAGCACTAGGTTATCTTTTCCACATGTTCATCAACTCGCAGAATTGGGACCGTTTAGTGGTTCGTCCTGAATGAATGAATGGAAGAATGAATGAATAAATGCATGAATGAAGACATGAAGGGAGGTCCAGCGTGATCTAGTCGCCGAGTAACGTCGGAACTTCTTGGAGGGACTTCATAGTTCTTGCGCAGGCATTTCCATTTCTACCAGTTTCTTAGAAAACATTTTGAAGGCGCCTGTACGCAGTTGGCATCTGTCGTCAGATACATCGGAAAAGGCCATTGCATGAATTAACACGTAAATATGCAGGTTTTCAATAAGCCAAACTACACACTACTCGGGACGTGAAGACACGATTTTGCCGTTTTAAATTGATGCAAGATATAGAGTGTACCAGTCGCGCAGGGAGAATATCTCAAGGTGTGTGGAGTGTGTAGTTGAAGCTGGAAGTAGTTTTGTGACGTTTTGGAGGTAGATTTGAGACGTTCTGGAGGTGTTTTTCACACCTTAACTTGGGCTCACGCAGTCAGGTTACTGTGAACATGAACCAGGATATTCAATTCAACATTACTGTTTCTTTTATATCTTCGTCATGACTGTGCTGTGAACACTCCAAAGATGACGAGTGTCGTGTTCACAGGGTTGCATACATACCTCGACTGGCCTGCTAAATCATCCGAACCGATGGAAAAAGTCCGTGACTATTTGGAACAGTCGATGAAACGTAGTCATAAACATCCTCGAAAAATGATGGCTTTACAGGATCTAATGGGCAGTTAGTAGTTTAAGATGGATGTGATCTGCCTGCAAAAAATAGGGGAATCTCTTTCTCCCGGAATCCAGGTTTAGAAAGATACGTGCGGTGTTAGTGTTACACGTCTACCGGCAGTGACTAATTTTTTGCCGGGTTGCTTACGTCATGTTGCGGGATCTTATGCTATGCACGAACTAGGAGAGCGTAGGCTACGTTACGGGCGTATTTCCGCGACACCGCACTGTTAAGAAGGGATTAGCGGATTATTACACTCTATGATGTTGCCTATGAAGTCGCAATCTCCACTTATCGGCTCGTAACTTACTTACAACTCCGGACCTAACTGGGTGGCTTTAGAAAATTTTAACGGTGAGTAGACTGCCGTCAGATGAGCTAGTGGCTCCCAAAAAAGGCGAGATGCTCGATGCGGGCCCCGCCTGGCGGAAGCGCCGTATTTACGAGCTCCTAATTGGCTGCCGCCGGTTTACGGCGCGTGGGGCGGCCAGCCCACACTGCACGCTACTGCCACTGGGTGCGTCCGGCGTAGAGTGGCGACGGCACGGCAAACAGCGCGCAGCCCGTTGTTGGCTCACCGCGAGCCGACGCTAGAGCTGCGTGTCAGCGCCGCTTTGGGAATTTGGCTATGGGTTTCCGAGGGGATGCCGCCGTTTTTATTTCCTATATTTATAATTATTTCGTCCATATTCGGACTGATAGTTAAATATAAATAACACATTTTTTGGAACAGTTGAAAGGTCTCTGTTGGATTCCTTTCATGTTAATTTCTTAAATCTGTTGTCATTTACGGCATACATTCCACTTCTGAATTTACTGTGGTGTTTCTGACTCCATCTGGGAGGAGACTGAGCAGTGGAACGTGTTACTTTTACGCATAAACAAGAACGATCTGTCACACTACTACACTTTAAAACACAGTTTATATGTAATTCATGTCACACAGCCTCATATGGAACCTACATGCGCTTTTTTTTATATAGTATATACAATAAGATACTGTCATCCCCCTTCCCTTCTGTGTGAAAGAATGAATGAGCAAATGTATTTCTAGTTGCATGCTTGATGGTAGCAGACAAGCCTGTCTGCTAGAGAACAGTAGGGCCAACGTCGGAACAGGTAGCTACACTTTCTAAAAGCAAAGAGGTTTCTATTCTGAGTATGGTCCTGTCCGTCCCTTGTCATGTTGGTATAGGAAGCTGCCTCTCTGGTCACTTCCGTTTGTATCTGTGAAGCACCCTCGGTAGGGGCCCATGGCAGTCGGTCAGCGGCGAGTGTCTGAAGTGGTTTCTCTTTTATAAATTGCGTTTCGATGTAATTTATTTTAATTATCAAAATTATTGTGGAGTTACACTCTCTGTGTAAACCAAGTTCACCACGTGAAGCATATGCTGTAAGCATCAAAGTAGCCCTCAGCTATTCTTTTCGGGAAGATTTCACAGAGAGTTAGTATGAATTTAGTATACCAGTGTGTGGTAATTTCATGACGGATAGTACTGCAATACGAACGTAACTTCTTTGGGCGAAAATTGAATCGGTTGGTTGTGGTTACTTTCCTCTTGCATATGTTTCAACGTTCTTTGTGTGTTATTTTATGAATGCAGTGTTGTATGCAGTCTCCTAATCTTGGCTCCATATTTGTTGTGTTCCGTAAGATTACAAACTCACATTTTGACAATCCTAAATAAGGCACCAGTTTAGTTATGAATCAAGTGTAATATGTTGAAATTTTAACGGAACAATGATCAATGTTAAAATAAACGTCCAAATATAAACTGATTTATTTCTTTTTATTTAAATTATCTTTATATATTTTTTGTCATCAGTCTACTGACTGGTTTGATGCGGCCCGCCACAAATTACTTTCCTGTGCTAACCTCTTCATCTTAGAGTAGCACTTGCAATCTACGTCGTCAATTATTTGCTTGACGTATTCCAATCTCTGTCTTCCTCTACAGTTTTTGCCCTCTACGGCTCCCTCTAGTACCATGGAAGTCATTCCCTCATGTCTTAGCAAATGTCCTATCGTCCTGTCCCTTCTCCTTATCAGTGTTTTCCACATATTCCTTTCCTCTCCGATTCTGCGTAGAACCTCCTCATTCCTTACCTTATCAGTCCACCTAATTTTCAACATTCGTCTATAGCACCACATCTCAAATGCTTCGATTCTCTTCTGTTCCGGTTTTCCCACAGTTCATGTTTCACTACCATACAATTCTGTACTCCAGACGTTCATCCTCAGAAATTTCTTCCTCAAATTAAGGCCGGTATTTGATATTAGTAGACTTTTCTTGGCCAGAAATGCCTTTTTTGCCAAAGCGAGTCTGCTTTTGATGTCCTCCTTGCTCCGTCCGTCATTGGTTATTTTACTGCCTAGGTAGCAGAATTCCTTAACTTCATTGACTTCGTGACCATCAATCCTGATGTTAAGTTTCTCGCTGTTCTCATTTCTACTACTTCACATTACCTTCGTCTTTCTCCGATTTACTCTCAAACCATACTGTGTACTCATTAGACTGTTCATTCCGTTCAGCAGATCATTTAATTCTTCTTCACTTTCACTCAGGATAGCAATGTCATCAGCGAATCGTATCATTGATATCCTTTCACCTTGTATTTTAATTCCACTCCTGAACCTTTCTTTTATTTCCATCATTGCTTCCTCGATGTACAGTTTGAAGAGTAGGGGCGAAAGGCTTCAGCCTTGTCTTACACCCTTCTTAATACGAGCACATCGTTCTTGATCGTCTACTCTTATTATTCCCTCTTGGTTGTTGTACATATTGTATATAACCCGTCTCTCCCTATACCTTACCCCTACTTTTTTCAGAATCTCGAACAGCTTGCACCATTTTATATTGTCGAACGCTTTTTCCAGGTCGACAAATCGTATGAAAGTGTCTTGATTTTTCTTTAGCCTTGCTTCCATTATTAGCCGTAACGTCAGAATTCCCTCTCTCGTCCCTTTACTTTTCCTAAAGCCAAACTGATCGTCACCTAGCGCATTCTCAATTTTCTTTTCCATTCTTCTGTATATTATTCTTGTAAGCAGCTTCGATGCATGAGCTGTTAAGCTGATTGTGCGATAATTCTCGCACTTGTCAGCTCTTGCCGTCTTCGGAATTGTATGGATGATGCTTTTCCGAAAGTCAGATGGTATATCGCCAGACTCATATATTCTACACACCAACGTGAATAGTCGTTTTGTTGTCACTTCCCCCAATGATTTTAGAAATTCTGATGGAATGTTATCTATCCCTTCTGCCTTATTTGACCGTAAGTCCTCCAAAGCTCTTTTAAATTCCGATTCTAATACTGGATCCCCTATCTCTTCTAAATCGACTCCTGTTTCTTCTTCTATCACATCAGACAAATCTTCACCCTCATAGAGGCTTTCAATGTATTCTTTCCACCTATCTGCTCTCTCCTCTGCATTTAACAGTGGAATTCCCGTTGCACTCTTAATGTTACCTCCGTTGCTTTTAATGTTACCAAATGTTGTTTTGACTTTCCTGTATGCTGAGTCTGTCCTTCCGACAATCATATCTTTTTCGATGTCTTCACATTTTTCCTGCAGCCATTTCGTCTTAGCTTCCCTGCACTTCCTATTTATTTCATTCCTCAGCGACTTGTATTTCTGTATTCCTGATTTTCCCGGAACATGTTTGTACTTCCTCCTTTCATCAATCAACTGAAGTATTTCTTCTGTCACCCATGGTTTCTACGCAGCTACCTTCTTTGTACCTATGTTTTCCTTCCCAACTTCTGTGATGGCCGTTTTTAGAGATGTCTATTCCTCTTCAACTGTACTGCCTACTGCGCTATTCCTTATTGCTGTATCTATAGCGTTAGAGAACTTCAAACGTATCTCGTCATTCCTTAGTACTTCCGTATCCCACTTCTTTGCGTATTGATTCTTCCTGACTAATGTCTTGAACTTCAGCCTACTCTTCATCACTACTATATTGTGATCTGAGTCTATATCTGCTCCTGGGTACGCCTTACAATCCAGTATCTGATTTCGGAATCTCTGTCTGACCATGATGTAATCTAATTGAAATCTTCCCGTATCTCCCGGCCTTTTCCAAGTATACCTCCTCCTCTTGTGATTCTTGAACAGGGTATTCGCTATTACTAGCTGAAACTTGTTACAGAACTCAATTAGTCTTTCTCCTCTTTCATTCCTTGTCCCAAGCCCATATTCTCCTGTAACCTTTTCTTCAGCTCCTTCCCCTACAACTGCATTCCAGTCGCCCATGACTATTAGATTTTCGTCCCTCTTTACATACTGCATTACCCTTTCAATATCCTCATACACTTTCTCTATCTGTTCATCTTCAGCTTGCGACGTCGGCATGTATACCTGAACTATCGTTGTCGGTGTTGGTCTGCTGTCGATTCTGATTAGAACAACCCGGTCACAGAACTGTTCACAGTAACACACCCTCTGCCCTACCTTCCTATTCATAACGAATCCGACACCTGTTATACCATTTTCTGCTGCTGTTGATATTACCCGATACTCATCTGACCAGAAGTCCTTGTCTTCCTTCCACCTCACTTCACTGACCCCTACTATATCTAGATTGAGCCTTTGCATTTCCCTTTTCAGATTTTCTAGTTTCCCTACCACGTTCAAGCTTCTGACATTCCACGCCCCGACTCGTAGAACGTTATCCTTTCGTTGATTATTCAATCTTTTTCTCATGGTAACCTCCCCCTTGGCAGTCCCCTCCCGGAGATCCGAATAGGGGACTATTCCGGAATCTTTTGCCGATGGAGAGATCATCATGACACGTCTTCAATTACAGGCCACATGTCTTATGGATACACGTTACGTGTCTTTAATGCAGTGGTTTCCATTGCCTTCTGCATCCTCATGTCGTTGATCATTGATGATTCTTCCGCCTTTAGGGGCAATTTCCCACCGCTAGGACAAGAGAGTGCCCTGAACCTCTATCCGGGATACCTGGTGAAACAGTTACTCAGTAATGCTAGGTTAACTTCCCCAGATAGCTCACGGCTTTTAACCCGCTTTTATTGTCTTGAATATCAGCACCGCTTTCAGAACAACTTAATGCATCAACATTACACAGTCACTTGTTTATTGTACGTCTAGCATTATCGAACATGATCGTTTTGGTGGCCCGGGTGTTATGGTGTGGGGGGTGTAAGGTTGCATAGGCTTACAGACCTCCAAACCTTTGAAGACAGTACATTCCCCAGTCAACGTTATTCTAATACTTTCCGGTATGCGTATCTTCTGGAGTGAATTAGGCTCTGACTTCACTTTTACGGATGACAGTGCGCGACCTTATTGTACTGCGAATGTGGAGGGGCTCTCGAAACGAGAGGATATTCGGTGGATGGACTGACCTGCCTTCCACCGACTTAAATCCAATGGAGCAGGTGGGGTATCCGTTGGGGAGACGTACTGCAGGCACGTCCAGTTGCCCCAACTACCATCCAGCAGGTATAAACCACGCCGGTGGAGGAATGGAGCAAGACTCCTTATCTACCTTGTGGCCTTCGTGGGAACACGATGTACAGCATGCATTGCCGTCCGCGGTGATCATACACCTTGCAAAGGGCCGTGACCTCTTGTAATGTCCAGAGGATCATCGTGAGTCGCGGTGACTTCAATGTCATTATTGTCTTTGAAGAAAATTGTCATTTCTGTTTCCCTCATTTGCCGTTCTTCCAGTTACCTTCCGAACTATACTGTAGCAGTTGCCGGCCGGAGTGGCCGTGCGGTTCTAGGCGCTAGAGTCTGGAACCGAGCGACCGCTACGGTCGCAGGTTCGAATCCTGCCTCGGGCATGGATGTGTGTGATGTCCTTAGGTTAGTTAGGTTTAATTAGTTCTAAGTTTTAGGCGACTGATGACCTCATAAGTTAAGTCGCATAGTGCTCAGAGCCATTTGAACTATTTTTTTGTAGCAGCTCTTTCTAGCAATGGTCTAGCTTTCATAGAGTTATATTACGTAGCATTCACACATCATGCGAGAGATAGCTTCGTTCTTAAGTTTTACACACCAAAGTGAAGCACCCAGAAAAGGTGATCGAATGCCAATGTAACTTGAGGCCCGTACGCATCACCGGCGAGTATATAACTGATCAGGGATATTTGTGAAGCGTCACCAGAGTGCGTTAGTGTTGTTCGTGTTTAGAGTTGTTACCGGGACTGGCAAGGTATGTAAGGGACAAAGAGGTGAAGCAGTATGGGATGGCCGGCCAAGGTGGCCGAGCGGTTTTAGGCGCCACTGTCTGGAACCGCACGACCGCTACGGTCGCAGGTTCGAATCCTGCCTCGGGCATGGGTGTGTGTGGTGTCCTTAGGTTAGTTAGGTTTAAGTAGTTCTAAGTTTTAGGCGACTGATGACCTCATAAGTTAAGTCGCATAGTGCTCAGAGCCATTTGAACTATTTTTTTGTAGCAGCTCTTTCTAGCAATGGTCTAGCTTTCATAGAGTTATATTACGTAGCATTCACACATCATGCGAGAGATAGCTTCGTTCTTAAGTTTTACACACCAAAGTGAAGCACCCAGAAAAGGTGATCGAATGCCAATGTAACTTGAGGCCCGTACGCATCACCGGCGAGTATATAACTGATCAGGGATATTTGTGAAGCGTCACCAGAGTGCGTTAGTGTTGTTCGTGTTTAGAGTTGTTACCGGGACTGGCAAGGTATGTAAGGGACAAAGAGGTGAAGCAGTATGGGATGGCCGGCCAAGGTGGCCGAGCGGTTTTAGGCGCCACTGTCTGGAACCGCACGACCGCTACGGTCGCAGGTTCGAATCCTGCCTCGGGCATGGGTGTGTGTGGTGTCCTTAGGTTAGTTAGGTTTAAGTAGTTCTAAGTTCTAGGGGACTGATGACCTCAGAAGTTAAGTCCCATAGTGCTCGGAGCCATTTGAACCATTTGAAGTATGGGATGATGAATGCGCCTCTGCCATCCGAGTTCAGCTCAGTTCCACGCATAGCCACATTAGAGCCGTCGTTAAAAATATGAGAGAGGTGTGTACTGAATCTAAGAATTTTTAGCATATTGCAGCCCTGTCAGCAACTGTGATAGACTAATATATTGAAAAATCTGCCTCAGTTGCAAAAATTTTCTGTTCTTTACCCAGGTTTCGGCTAGAATAATCTAGCCTCCTTCAGAAGCATAAAATTACTATAACATGCCAGAGTAAGTCACAGTCAACATTAAAAATTAAAACCTATAGTACCGTGGTACCATGTCAGTTAAGTAGTTTTAATTTGACATGATACAACTGTACTATAGGTTTTAATTTTTAATGTTGTCTGTGCCTTATTCTGGCTTGTTATATTAATTTTTGCTTCTGAAGAAGGCTAGATTATTCTACCCGAAACTTGGGTAAAAACCAGAAAATTATCGCAACTGTGACGGATTTTTCAGTAGATTTGTGTAATGAATTTCACAACCTCTGTACTCCCATGTCACCCACAAACTTAATCCTTTATTCCTCTTGCTCTACCATACAAGCACAGTGATAAAAAATTTCGTTTTTTGCTAACCTTGGTGGTGATGCATGCTGCATGACCAGCAGCGTACTGCAAGAGGGCGGTGAGAGCAGCAGACGACAGCCAGCCGGAAATACAGAGAGAGGTAGCGAGCCACTGCCGTGCGTCCACGTATAACGGTGGACTTAAGGTGGCCCACGTCTCCTAACCCAGCGGGGGCCGTCCCGTGCCCTGACTTCCTTAATAAAGAGCGCAGCTAACAAGCGGCGCTGACGTTCACGAGAGCTCACCTGCCTAAACGGCGCAAGGCTTCCGACGTGGCTGTTGCACTCGGCGACGGCTTGCCGAGGACTCGCCCTACTGGCGGCGCGCAGCGGGGCACTGACTGCGGCGCCCGTCTGAACATCCGCCAGTCATCAGGAACGCAACTCTGTCACTGGCCTCAGCGCACAATGAAGGCAAAACTTGCAACGCTGCTCAAAAAATGGAAATTTTATATATATATATATATATATATATATATATATATATATATATATATATATATATATATATATCGTTGCTGTCTGCTAGAAATTTTTGAGGCAGACCGCTATCTGCCTAAAATGCTCGTTAATCTTTAAACAAGCTTTATTGCCCTGCAATGACTGCTTCGGGCCAGTACGCACATCTTCAGATCGTTACACTTTCATTGCACTGCCCTCTGCTCCTCTACTACAGAAGTGAACTTATATATACCTAAGCGCCAAAGAAACTAGTATAGGTATGCGTATTCAAATATAGAGACGTGTAAACGGGCAGAATACGGCGCTGCGGAAGACAACGCCTATGTAAGACAACAGGTGTCTGGCGAAGTTACTAGATCGTTACTGTTGCTACAATAGGTTATCAAGATTTAAGCGAGCTTGAACGTGGTGTTACAGTCGGACACAATGTATGGGACACAGCATCTCCAAGGTAGCGATGAAGTGAGGATTCTCCCGTACGACCATTTCACGAGAGTACCGTGAATATCACAAATCCGGTACAACATCAAATCTCCGACATCGCTGTGACTGGAAAAAGATCCTCCAAGAACGGGACCAACGACGATTGAAGGGAATCGTTCAACGTGACAGGAGTGCAACCCTTTCATAAACTGCTGCAGATTTCAATGTTGAGCCATCAACAAGTGTCGGCGTGCAAACCAGTCAACGAAACATAATCGATATGGACTTTCGGAGCGGAAGGCCGACTCGTGTAACCTTGATGATTGCACGACACAAATCTTTACGCCTCGCTTGGGCCCGTCAACACCTACAATGGACTGTTGATGACTGCAGACTTGTTGCCTGGTCGGACGAGTCTCGTTTCAAATTGTATCGAGCGGATGGACGTGTAATGGTATGGAGGCAATCTCATGAATCCATGGACCCTGCATGTTAGGAGGAGATTGCTCATGCTGGAGGAGGCTCTTTAATGGTGTGGTGCGTGTGCATTTGGTGTGATATGGGACCCGTGATACATCTAGATATCACTCTGACAGGTGGCACGTACGTAAGCATCCTGTCTGATCACCTGATCACCTGATCACCTGCATCCACTCATGTCCATTGTGCATTCAGTTGGTCTTGGGCAATTCTGGCAGGACAATACAATACCTCAAACGACCAGAATTGTTACTGATTGGCTCTAGGAACACTCTTCTGAGTTTAAACACTTCCGCTGGCCACCAGACTACGCAGACATGAACATTATTGATCGTATCTGGGCTGCTCAGAAGAGATCTCCACCCCTTCGTACTCTTACGGATTTATGGACAGTCCTGCAGGATTCATGTTGTCGATTACCTCCAGGACTACTTCAAACATTATTCGAGGCCATGCCACGTCGTGTTGCGGCGCTTCTTCGTGCTCGCGGGGGCTCTCCACGATATTAGGTAGGTGTACCAGTTTCCGTGGCTCTTCAGCGTAGTTAGCGTCACATTATTTCTCTATGGATGGTTCAAAAAATGGTTCAAATGGCTCTGAACACTATGGGACTCAACATCTTAGGTCATAAGTCCCCTAGAACTTAGAACGGCTTAAACCTAGCTAACCTAAGGACATCACACACACCCATGCCAGAGGCAGAATTCGAACCTGCGACCGTAGCAGCCCCGCGGTTCCGGACTGCAGCGCCAGAACCGCACGGCCACCGCGGCCGGCTCTGTGGATGGCTTGCATACATAAAAATATGAAATGTGGTTGACATTGAGACCATGCAGTGGTAGAATGAGTTGTGTACACTTATATGTGTTCCAGCGAACGATTTTTTGTTCCTCTTTTGTCTACATTAAGTTTTAGTAGCAGGTACGAACCGTTTAAATTTAAACGACAGGCAACAGGAACCTCACATAATATTCCACATAACTGTTGCAGTTTCGAAAGTGTGGTGCACAAGCAATATTTTTTATGTATAGTCTAAGATTTCAGTTTTGGTTTCCAAGCAAAGAGTATTTATCGGACTTGCAGCAAGACAAATGTAATGTACATTTCAAACTGTTTACTGCAATTGAGCCTCGGTTACCGTCTACAGTTTTATCCCCTTCTGTCGATCCCTTCCTTTAGTCAACATAGATTATTCATTTGTCTTCTCCCCAGTTCCATTCAATAACTCTTTATTAGTCGTCAGGTCTCGCCATCAAATCTCCGGCAGCCTTCTGTAGCATCACACTTTAAAAGCTTCTTGTTGGACTTCTTTTACAGTTTACGTTTCACTTCCAGACAACGTGTAATTTTGTTTTCTAGAAAACTTTTCTTGCTGTTGCCAGACTCCATTTCATATCCTCTCTAATTCGACCAAGTCACTTATTTTGTTGTCCAAGCAGCAAAATCAGTCTACTGCTGTTAGTTTCGTTTCCTAAGTTTATTTTATCAGCATCATCTGATAAAATTTGAGTCCATTTCATTCCCCTTTGTTAATGTTCATCTTACATTCAATTTAACTGATCTTGAAAGTCATTTGCCGTATCTAACAATCTCATAGGCAAACCCCAAATTTTTTATTTCTTCTTGCTGAACTTTAATTGCCTTTCCTTAAGACTTCTTGTTCTGTTCAATAACATTAGAAGAAGACTACAGCACTGTCTCGCTCACTTCTCAACTAGTGCTTCTCTTTCATGTCTTTCGGCCCTCAGGAATTTAGCTTGATTACTGTAAAAGCTGTACATAACATTTCGCTCCCTGTATTTTGTAACTGCTACATTTGTGATCGTTACATAACTTTGGTTACTGATAATAACTTGACACCAGTGCCTATGAGTGGAATTTGTACACTACATCACTGAAGATAATCGCTATGTGATTGAAAATCGATTTTGCTACGAATAAACCATCAATATTATGGCCAACGCTGACCTTCCTTCAAATAGTAATTGGCAATGTCGTTGGGTCGACGTGGAAACACGTAGTGGTCGTCTGCTGCGGAACCCCATATTCAGCAACTTGCGCTGAACACTATGCTCCGAAACATATGCGCGTTCGCCAGCACTGTGCTGTGTCTTCAGAACTGTCGCTTTACAGAGTGGGCAAGCCTCCGCCCTACGCGTTTTGTGGTGAGGCGTGGACTTCCAATGTTTTGTCACTTACTCTTGGCATCGCCGTACTTCAGCCACTTTCTGTAGATTCTCACAACAGTAGCACACATACAAAAGATCACTGTTGCAGCTTCCGAGATGCTCTCACCTACACGACGGGCCGTAACAATGTCAATGTAGCTTACGTCAATGGATGCCCATACCGTCGATAGAATGATTCCTCATTTTTCACTGTTCCGCATACTAACTTTCCCTATAGCGTCATGTGACCGCAAGCCCTTTAGGTGGCTCTCAGTCTGGTGGCAGGCAGTAGTCATAATACACTCCTGGAAATTGAAATAAGAACACCGTGAATTCATTGTCCCAGGAAGGGGAAACCTTATTGACACATTCCTGGGGTCAGATACATCACATGATCACACTGACAGAACCACAGGCACATAGACACAGGCAACAGAGCATGCACAATGTCGGCACTAGTACAGTGTATATCCACCTTTCGCAGCAATGCAGGCTGCTATTCTCCCATGGAGACGATCGTAGAGATGCTGAATGTAGTCCTGTGGAACGGCTTGCCATGCCATTTCCACCTGGCGCCTCAGTTGGACCAGCGTTCGTGCTGGACGTGCAGACCGCGTGAGACGACGCTTCATCCAGTCCCAAACATGCTCAATGGGGGACGGATCCGGAGATCTTGCTGGCCAGGGTAGTTGACGTACACCTTCTAGAGCACGTTGGGTGGCACGGGATTCATGCGGACGTGCATTGTCCTGTTGGAACAGCAAGTTCCCTTGCCGGTCTAGGAATGGTAGAACGATGGGTTCGATGACGGTTTGGATGTACCGTGCACTATTCAGTGTCCCCTCGACGATCACCAGTGGTGTACGGCCAGTGTAGGAGATCGCTCCCCACACCATGATGCCGGGTGTTGGCCCTGTGTGCCTCAGTCGTATGCAGTCCTGATTGTGGCGCTCACCTGCACGGCGCCAAACACGCATACGACCATCATTGGCACCAAGGCAGAAGCGACTCTCATCGCTGAAGACGACACGTCTCCATTCGTCCCTCCATTCACGCCTGTCGCGACACCACTGGAGGCGGGCTGCACGATGTTGGGGCGTGAGCGGAAGACGGCCTAACGGTGTGCGGGACCGTAGCCCAGCTTCATGGAGACGGTTGCGAATGGTCCTCGCCGATACCCCAGGAGCAACAGTGTCCCTAATTTGCTGGGAAGTGGCGGTGCGGTCCCCTACGGCACTGCGGAGGATCCTACGGTCTTGGCGTGCACCCGTGCGTCGCTGCGGTCCGGTCCCAGGTCGACGGGCACGTGCACCTTCCGCCGACCACTGGCGACAACATCGATGTACTGTGGAGACCTCACGCCCCACGTGTTGAGCAATTCGGCGGTACGTCCACCCGGCCTCCCGCATGCCCACTATACGCCCTCGCTCAAAGTCCGTCAACTGCACGTACGGTTCACGTCCACGCTGTCGCGGCATGCTACCAGTGTTAAAGACTGCGATGGAGCTCCGTATGCCACGGCAAACTGGCTGACACTGACGGCGGCGGTGCACAAATGCTGCGCAGCTAGCGCCATTCGACGGCCAACACCGCGGTTCCTGGTGTGTCCGCTGTGCCGTGCGTGTGATCATTGCTTGTACAGCCCTCTCGCAGTGTCCGGAGCAAGTATGGTGGGTCTGACACACCGGTGTCAATGTGTTCTTTTTTCCATTTCCAGGAGTGTATTTTGGCTCATTGGGGTGTATAATTCTGTGGTTACACGTAAAGTAATCCACGCTGAAAACACACACACACACTCTTCTTGTCACAAGGCTCGCATCGTGCTGTAGTTTTTTGAATAATGTGACAGGCAGCTCACGCTGATGTGCGTGATGAACTGGATTAACCACATCTGGGATGCTATCAGGCCTCAGCTCCGTACCTAGAATCCAACTAGACATCTGGTGCTACGCACCTCAGGAAACCTACCAAGGACAAGTCGAATCATGCCACACAGAATTACTCCATTACTCCTGTGTTGATTTGAAAAGGTGAATCACCCTATTAAGGAGTTGGTGATAATTTTTTGGCTCTTCACTGTATCATTTCACTTCGAATTGCGTCTGCTTAGCTCATTAGCTTACCCTTGGTGTTAAGAACTTCATTATGTAGAGGCAACAGGTGATATTCGAAGACAGTACTCGGCTACTCAGCGATCAGGCAGAATTCGCTGCATGCTTGACCGCACTGATGTCCTCACAAGCATCCTAAAAGATCATGTCAGAGATATTCTCAAGAGGCATACTGCTCTCGTTGTCCTCTACCCAGATGTTTCGTGCCCTACAAATGATTTCCTTTACCCCACAAAGCTGATACAAATCACCAAAATCAATCAAATTTTACTGCCTACGCTACATTACCTCTCAAATTATCGTATCGTGTGTTGCATACTTCTGATAGTAAGTTTCTTGTCAACTGTGTTCTCTAAGGTTTTCTCGGCGTGACTGGTTAATAGTGAGCTTTCGGGTGTTCAGCTGAGCTGATGTTCCCACATGGCGTTGTTTATTGCCGAGTTTAACTGAGAAATGCCCAATGTACCCTTTGATGCTCTTTTGTTTTGCAAAGCACACACTCATACTTAGTGTGTTCCGGCGGAACATCAAGCTCCAGCACGTCGGCCTGGGACGTTACAGCAGAGAGGGCTGTGAGACGACGTCAGCCTATAGTGCGCCGACTAGGACGACACGACGACCGGGGCGGCCCCTATACGAAGAGAATATAAGCGCCGCTCCACCTAGCCGCGGCACTAGAAGACGAGCCGTCATCCAAACGCTTTAGCCGTCACTTATGAACTGCTGTGTTATGCTTGCATTGAAATTGTATATACCAAAGGACATCGATTATTTGCACGTAGCCAATCGCGTGCTACACCTATTTGTGAAAATGCAAAGTTAACTATTGACAATTTAACTTATTGAAAGAAACTCCATTAATAAGATTTGCTTGAATTGTTGTCTAGCTATCCGAGAAAACAGCTTCCTAGGCACCCTATATTAACGAGTGGGCAGGATACGACATAGTAAATCGTAAATCCTCTCAGCGTTTTCATCTCTGATGGATGTAATGGTCACTGAGATTTTAATAAATTGAGTGCTGGTCCTAAAGCGTTATTTAAACTGAAACCTCCATCTCTGTTTATTAGGTTTTCTAACATCTTTTTTCGATAAACTCCTTAATTATGATGTCTCAGAAACTTAAACCACGATATTGCTCTCATCGTCACAAAAGTTACAGGATAACGATATCACACATACAGATGGCGGTTGTATCGCGTACACAAGGTATAAAACAGCAGTGCATTAGCTGAGCTGTCATTTGCACAGGTGATTCATGTGAAAAGATTTTCTACGTAATTATGGCCGCAAGATAGAAATTAACAGACAGTGAACGTGGAATAGTAGTTAGAGCTAGACACATGGGACATTCTATTTCGGATTTCGTTTGAGAATTCAGTATTCCGAAATTTACAGTGTAGAGAGTGTGCTGAGAATATCAAATTTCAGGCATTGTCTCTCACCATGGACAAGGCAGAGGCCGACGGCTTTCACTTAACGATCGAGAGCAGCGGTGTTTGCGTAGAGTCGTCAGTGATAGCGGACAAACAACAATGGGCGATACAACCGCAGAAATCAGTGTGGGACGTACGACGAACGTATCCGTTGGGAAAGTGCGCCGAAATTTGGCGTTAATGGGCTATGGCAGCGGACAATGGACGCGAGTGCCTTTGCTAACAGCATGACATCGCCTGCAGCGCCTCTCCTGGGCTTGTGACCATATCGGTTGGACTCTAGACGGTTGCAGACCCGTGGCTTGGTCCGATGACTCCCGACGTCAGTAGGTAAGAGCTCATGGTAGGGTTCGAGTGTTGCGCAGACGCCACGAAGACATGGATCCAAGCAATCAACAAGCACTGTTGCAAGCTAGTGGTAGCTCCAAATGGCGTGGGCTGCGTTTACGTGGAATGCACTGGGTCTTCTCTTCCGACTGAACCGATCATTCACTGTAAATGGTTATTTTTGGGTACTTGGAGACCATCTGCAGCTATTCATGGAATTCATGCTCCTAAACAACGATATCATGTCACAGAACCACAACTGTTAGTGACTAGTTTGAAGAACATTCTGGACAATTCGAACAAATGATTTTCCCACCCAGATCGCCCGACATGAATCCAATCGAACATTTATTGCACATAAACGGGAGATCAGTTAGTGCACAATATTCTGCACTGGCAACACTTTCGCAGTTATGAACAACGCGGCTCAACATTTCTGCAACGACTTGTTGAGTCTGTGCCATGTCGAGATGCTGCACTACGCCGGGCTGAAGATGATCCGACACGATATTAGGAGGCGTCCCATGACTTTTACCCCTGAATGTACACTCCTGGAAATTGAAATAAGAACACCGTGAATTCATTGTCCCAGGAAGGGGAAACTTTATTGACACATTACTGGGGTCAGATACATCACATGATCACACTGACAGAACCACAGGCACATAGACACAGGCAACAGAGCATGCACAATGTCGGCACTAGTACAGTGTATATCCACCTTTCGCAGCAATGCAGGTTGCTATTCTCCCATGGAGACGATCGTAGAGATGCTGGATGTAGTCCTGTGGAACGGCTTGCCATGCCATTTCCACCTGGCGCCTCAGTTGGACCAGCGTTCGTGCTGGACGTGCAGACCGCGTGAGACGACGCTTCATCCAGTCCCAAACATGCTCAATGGGGGACAGATCCGGAGATCTTGCTGGCCAGGGTAGTTGACTTACACCTTCTAGAGCACGTTGGGTGGCACGGGATACATGCGGACGTGCATTGTCCTGTTGGAACAGCAAGTTCCCTTGCCGGTCTAGGAATGGTAGAACGATGGGTTCGATGACGGTTTGGATGTACCGTGCACTATTCAGTGTCCCCTCGACGATCACCAGTGGTGTACGGCCAGTGTAGGAGATCGCTCCCCACACCATGATGCCGGGTGTTGGCCCTCTGTGCCTCGGTCGTATGCAGTCCTGATTGTGGCGCTCACCTGCACGGCGCCAAACACGCATACGACCATCATTGGCACCAAGGCAGAAGCGACTCTCATCGCTGAAGACGACACGTCTCCATTCGTCCCTCCATTCACGCCTGTCGCGACACCTCAGGAGGCGGGCTGCACGATGTTGGGGCGTGAGCGGAAGACGGCCTAACGGTGTGCGGGACCGTAGCCCAGCTTCATGGAGACGGTTGCGAATGGTCCTCGCCGATACCCCAGGAGCAACAGTGTCCCTAATTTGCTGGGAAGTGGCGGTGCGGTCCCCTACGGCACTGCGTAGGATCCCACGGTCTTGGCGTGCATCCGTGCGTCGCTGCGGTCCGGTCCCAGGTCGACGGGCACGTGCACCTTCCGCCGACCACTGGCGACAACATCGATGTACTGTGGAGACCTCACGCCCCACGTGTTGAGCAATTCGGCGGTACGTCCACCCGGCCTCCCGCATGCCCACTATACGCCCTCGCTCAAAGTCCGTCAACTGCACATACGGTTCACGTCCACGCTGTCGCGGCATGCTACCAGTGTTAAAGACTGCGATGGAGCTCCGTATGCCACGGCAAACTGGCTGACACTGACGGCGGCGGTGCACAAATGCTGCGCAGCTAGCGCCATTCGACGGCCAACACCGCGGTTCCTGGTGTGTCCGCTGTGCCGTGCGTGTGATCATTGCTTGTACAGCCCTCTCGCAGTGTCCGGAGCAAGTATGGTGGGTCTGACACACCGGTGTCAATGTGTTCTTTTTTCCATTTCCAGGAGTGTAGATTCGACGCAGTGCTCGGTGACAGCTGGTTGTCTGTGTGAGTCGGGTGTGTCGCTGATGTTCCTTACATCTCTCCTCGACTGTTCTGATAGTCTGCCCAACCCAAGACATGTCACATTCACATAGAGTGCTGTATACATCCAGCTTTCGGCGACGTATATCGGCTTTAACATTACAAAGAAAACTTTTTAACTTAGTTGAAGTGCGCAGTGCACATCGGGAATAGAACTCGGCTGTAGCCGGTCCGTATGGCCGAGCGGTTCTAGGCACTTCAGTTTGGAACCGCACGACCGCTTCGGTCGCAGGTTCGAATCCTGCCTCGCGCATGGATTGTGTGATGTCCTTAGCTTAGTTAGGTTTAAGTAACTCTAAGTTGTAGGGGCCTGATGACCTCAGATGTTAAGTCCCATAGTGCTCAGAGCTATTTGAACCATTTTGAACTCGGCTGTAAATAGCGGCGTGAGACTATCAGGTGGCGAGTACATACCTCAACAAAACTCGCAGCAACCAAAAAAGACAGCTCGGTCGGTCACCGAAATATTGGGCAGAAAATGGAAGAAAACAACTCTGCTGAATACTCGGAAGCTCGCTATTTATGCTTGCCAGTTTTCCTTGAGTTGCGGAAACTAGTTAATTTTGTATGTTGTAATATTCAATCGTGCTAAATTAAAGAAATAAAGAAGTACAGGCTGTAATCAGACGTGAAAGCAGTCTGAACACAAATTCACCTAAAAGAAAGAAAAGAATATGTCACTGAACCGTTAAATTGGTAAGATTAACATGTGAGTACATCGTTTCATGTTAACCACTAACGGGTCATTAAGGGGCCTGTTGAGTGTCTTCAAGTTCCTGTGAAACATCTCTGCAGCCACATCTTCTGGCAGTAGCTGGAGTTCGCGCTAGCGCCGGAGAGGCGTCGGCAGACTCCGTCAGTGAGTAATTACAGGACGGCGCCGCGTACTCCTGTGCGGCTTTAGCTGCAAACTTGTAGTCGGGAGCAGAGATGCAAACCAGGACCGGTACCTGTCGCAACACGCACAGTCGCGGAGCAGCCGACCGGTGCTGCTGGTAGGTGGGTGCTTCTGACGCGGAAACGTCTCACTCCCAGTGCCCGCTGTTACTCGGGGTCGGCGACGCTCCGGCTGCGAGAGCCCGTTCCCCGTCCACCGGTAGGTTATATGCTAATAGGAAATGTTTATTTGACACGTCTGAGCAGAACACAGGTGCACAGGCCACCTGCTGAGACAATCATTTTACTGCTTAGTCCCGTATTATTTGACGCAGTCCTTGCAGGAAAAGCGAGGAGTCTTCTGGTCTGACTCGAGCGAATGAAAAACATATAACTCTAATAAGCTATAGTCTCTACTTTTCCCACGGTTTAGTAGACATGTGATAATCGGAAAGCTGTACGTTTATTCACCACATACGACTCAAGAAGAAAAAGTCTCATTACTGCCTTTTTAAAGAACTGATGGTACAGTGGTTGACCGTGTAATGTCAACGCCAATATTTTGTTTCACCAGTAAATGCGACAGTGCTCGAGATTTATGAAGCCATGAATATTTTTCCAGGAATAACTTTTAAGGCTACATGTGAAAGAACAATATGTTTTATTATTTATATAACCAGTTTCCCGCAAAAGATAATACCACTAAAAGACTGTATTGACGTAGTATTGTCTGTGAAATTCTTTCTTCTATTGTTCTCTATGATGTATGAAGCAGCTGAGATCGAAGATAAGATGAGGTCCGTTCTTTTAAATATTGTAAAAGGTAGTTATAAGTGATCAAAAGAAAAGTGTAACGTATAATTTAAAAAATGGAATTCTAGTGTACGGTCTTTTATTTGTAACTAGATAACCTACTATGAATGTTTTAAGTTTCATGTTCGCAGCAAACAGGAAAGAATACCCAGTCCAGACTGTGTTCAGTCTGCAGCCATTAAGTGAGCGTGTGCAGCAGCAATTTCAAACTGCAGAAATAATCGGCCATTAATTCTTTCAATCGATATTACAATATTGGAACTCCGAGGATAAGAACACAGAGAAATTTATTATTTTCCTATTATTTTCTATTATAAGAGCGAAAATAGCATTCAATAGAACAATCTTAGACTTTACGTAAATGAAATAATTTTTGTGATTGGTGCGTAAGATTAATTTTTTGCAGAGTAATTAATCAGAGGACTTTAAAGAAAAATACACACATCAAAAAATGTTTTGTATCACCCCGGTTAACAGAACCCCTGAAGATAGGCGTTGACTGTGGGTATTGTATCACAGAGACAGTCCCTTTGACTCTTCAGATATGTCAGTAAACCCGCCCAAAGATGTAAACAACCATGCATGAGAAGCGCCTATTAGACGGAAGGGGGTCCGACAGCTGATCAGTTCCAGTCATTGCACTAGTTCAACCATGCCTAGACAGTCAATACCGCGTTTCGATCACGTCCGCATTGTTACTTTGTGCCAGGAAGGGATCTCAACAAGGGAAGTGTCCAGGCGTCTCGGAGTGAACCAAAGCGATATTGCTCGGACAGGGAGGAGAAACAGAAAGACAGGAACTGTCGATGACATGCCTCCTCAGCCCCTTCCCCCCCCACCCCCCACCCTCCCCAAGGGCTACTACTACAATGGATGATCAATAACCTATGGATTGTGGCTCGGAGGATCCCTGACAGCAAAGCCACCTTGAGTAATGCTTTTCGTGGAGCCACAGAACGGCGTGTTACGACTCAAACAGTGCGTATAGGCTGCATGATGCGCAACTTCACTTCCAACATCCATGGCGAGGTCCATCTTTGCAACCATGACACCATGCAGCGCGGTACAGAAGGGCCCAACAACATACCGAATGGACCGCTCAGGCTTGGCGTCACGTTCTCTTCACCGTTGATTGTCGCATATGCCTTCAACCAGACAATCGTCGGAGACGTGTTTGGAGGTAACCCAGTCAGTCTGAAAGCCTTGCACACACTGTACAAAGAGTGCAGCAAGGTGGAGGTTCCCTGCTGTTTTGGGGGGCCGACGTACGCCGCTCGAGGTCATGGAAGGTGCCGTAACCGCTGTACAACAAGTGAATGCCATCCTCCGACCGATAGTGCAACCATATCGGCAGCATATTGGCGAGGCATTCGTCTTTATGGACAACAATTCGCTCTCCCATCGTGCACTTCTTGTGAATGACTTCCTTCAGGATAACGACATCGCTCGACTAGAGTGGCCAGCATGTTCTCCAGACATGAGCCCTATCGAATATGCCTCGGATAGATTGAAAATGGCTGTTTATGGGCGACATGACACATCAACCACTCTGAGGGATCAACAATTCGCTTTCCCATCGTGCATTTCTTGTGAATGACTTCCTTCAGGATAACGACATCGCTCGACTATAGTGGCCAGCATGTTCTCCAGACATGAACCCTATCGAATATGCCTGGGATAGATTGAAAATGGCTGTTTATGGACCACATGACCCACCAACCACTCTGAGGGATCAACGCCGGATCGCCGTTGAGGAGTGGGACAATCTGGACCAACAATGCCTTCATGAACTTGTGGATAGTATGCCACGACGAATACAGGCATGCATCAGTGCAAGAGGACGTGCTAGTCGGTATTAGAGGTACCGGTGTGTACGGCAATCTGGACCACCACCTCTGAAGGTCTCGCTATTTGTATGGGTTTCATGAGCAATAAAAAGGACAGACATGATTTTATGTTGATCTCTACTCCAATTTTCTGTACACGTACCGGAACTCTCGGCACCGAGGTGATGCAAAACTTTTCTTGGTGTGTGTATTTACGACACCAGTGTTGTGATGGGTAGGGGTTGTAGTGCACGCATTTTAATGTCACGTACTGAATTATTGAAACAGAATTTCAATATATTTTTGTAGTGATAGTATATGAGAAAGTTATTCATTATAATCGGGCTAAGCAGCACATAAATAATAATTATCAGAGATTATCTATTTCTTTCAAATAATACGGTTATTCTTGTTGCTACATTTTCGTACATTTTCCAGTAACACGTACCCACCACCACAACAACTTTAAACGGAACCAAAACCCATTACAACCATTGCTAAAAACAGAGACATTGATGGACAGGAATACACACAGGTAATGACTGACGACATGAAACACATTACATAAATAGTAGAAGTGGAGTGGTATATTTATGATGAAAAATGGTACATACATAAATAACGTTCATGTTTGACACAGGTCAGGATTCCAACATACAAACCGTTATCGAACTATCAGTAAGGAATACGCCCTCCCCGGCTACTAGTGTACATTTTGCCCCTTTTTTTGTTCTTGCAGGGTTCGTGGATGGGGGATGGTTCTTTGAGCAACACTACTAAGACCACGCCAGACATACTATGCTTTCGTATAGCTTTTCCACCTTTGGCCTTTGGTAATTCAGTATCTTCACTTTCGAGTATGTCGGACACCTCAGCGGTCCTGTGTGGCCGGCCGGCGTGGCCGAGCGGTTCTAGGCGCTTCAGTCTGGAACAGTGCGACCGCTACGATCGCAGGTTCGAATCCTGCCTCTGGCATGGATGTGTATGATGTCCTTAGGTTAGTTAGGTTAACTCCTAAGTTCTAGGGGACTGATGACCTCAGATGTTAAGTCCCATGTTCCTCAGAGCCTTTTTTTTGGTCCTGTGTGGGCGGGCATTGTCGTCCATAAACAGAAATTTGAGGCCTACCGCGCCTCTAAATAGACGGACATGAACCAGAATAATCTCCCTGTAATACCGCAGTGCTGTAACGGTACCTTGCGCAAAGAAATACGGCATAATGCCTGCCCATGTAATAATGCGTACGTCATGTCGATGACGTTCTTTTCTATTTTGTGTAAAACGTTGCCCTCTCTCTCCACACTAACTGATAGCCGGAATCACTTGCCACAATGAATCAGGATTCGTTAGAGAACGCCACTCTGGACCACCGTTGCTGACCCCAAATAACACGTTCCCTACACCAACGGACTCTTTCTCGACGATGGTGCGATTGAAGTAGCACAGACTTAACACGAGCATACGAAATGGTTCTGGCCGAGAAACATGTACCGGTAGAGGTTGCAAGACCTGCAGCGATCTGCCTGGAAGTGAGGTGTCCGTTCCTTTTCGCCGCTGGGGTTACGTATCGACCTTTTCCCCGGTACGTTGGTCCGTCTACGACCAGCGGCATGCTTTCGCATAGCATTTCCACCTTTGGCCTTTTTTAATCACGAAATGACACTTTTGGACACAGCCACGACTGTGGCAACAGTAGTGACAAAAAACCGCTGTCGGGCGGTCCAACTGCTCGTCCACGATCGTAAGCACTGAAATGATGTTTTGCAGACATGTTGCCATACCACATGGAATGTGGAACTAATCGGTTCCACAACAACATTCGTCAGAAACTATATTGTATATGAACTGTAGAATGCGACACCAAACGTTGGTGTACAAGCTTCGCTACAGTTAAGACATTCCATCCTCTACAGTTCCTTTCACATCTTTGGTCGGTTTTTCTGTAGAAAAAGAATAGCAGTTGGCATCTGTTCCTTAGTGTGGTATCACGTATCGATGCCACCCTATGGGCGTCATAGCAATGGAACTGCAAGTGTTTCTGAGATACCGAAAGCGATATCGATGGATCTGTTGGACCCAACAGGGCACCCTCGCTGAGCCACGGGTACAGTGGTTCGGTACAATGAGCACCCTCTGTCTCTGGGATATAGGACGGCCGCCAGCAGCGACTCAACCCGCTTGCACTAGGTGCCACTTCGCAACGTGATGTTATGCAGACGCCACCTGCTCGCAGTTCCATTTCATGCCTCGTGCTTTAGTAAAGAGAGACTTTTCTTTGTGGACACTGTGATAGCTGACTCTGTTTTCTGCTGCATTTGTGCGAATCTTCGTACATTTGGGGAAATGAGAGTTCAGTAAATCTTCTGTATGTTGTGTTAAGTTGGTCACTACCCACTTCTGATCCTATCCAGCTTTCCTGAGACGACAGCTGCCGGTCCATTCTGAGGGTTACCTGTCCTTATAGTCGTGTATGAAGTCGTACACAAGTGTCAAGCAGGGCACATCACTTTCACCTGGTGTGAAGTACGACCTGAAAACATGTTTATCCTAATTGTAGCTCGACACTCTTCTCTTTTTTTGGGGGGAATGTGGTGATGTGTCTCCCCCTAGAACAACTGCCATACGACTCTAGTTTTTACACTAGCGCGGCCAACATTGAATTTTTGGATCCCGAAGTGGGCCAGTTAATACCTAACTAAAGTAACTGTCAATAAAGATTGAGCCGGCCCGGGTGGCCGAGCGGTTCTAGGCGCTACAGTCTGGAACCTCACGACCACTACGGTCGCAGGTTCGAATCCTGCCTCGAGCATGGATGTGTGTGATGTCCTTAGGTTAGTTAGCTTTAAGTAGTTCTAGGGGACTGATTACCTCAGAAGTTAAGTTCCATAGTGCTCAGAGCCATTTGAACCATATGAATAAAGATCGGAGGTACACCAGTAACAGAAATCTATTGCTTTAGTATTCACCAGGAAGAAGACCCGAAAAGCGCTCGAAACCGTAACTGCAACAGCTAGAAGCCAAGCCTTCGGAGTGGCCCCTCGCGTCCTGCGGCGCTCAAAAACTGGCAGCGGCAGCTCGTCCTCCCCTGTCCTGTCCTGTCCTGTCTTGTCCTCATTCACTTGTTGCTGCTGTTGCTGCTGCTGGCCGGGCTTTCCGGCAGCGCCGTAATGAATGGGTGCTTGCGAGCGGCATGACAGGCCAGCGCCGGTGAGCGAGTGGTTGGCATTCCGGCCTGTGCCACCAAAGAACATGAATTCAGCCTGCTCGAGGCCACGGGGTTTCTTCGAGGATAAAAATCGGCGACATGCCTCGACGTACGCCTGTGACGTGAAACGAATCCACCGAAGCATCCGCCAGTCGCAGAGTCCTGTCTTGTGGAACCGGAAAGCCGAGTCGTTTCCGTGTGGGTTCTTCGTATGTACGTCTTTCTGGAAGGCGATTTTCGAGGGCAAATGAGATACGTCGTCCATTATGATTCTTACAATTTTGTCCAAAAGGAAAACGAGTTACGTTGCAAGAGAAGCATACAACCAATTCGTCACACATTTTGCTCATATTTTCCACATAGTGGTAACAAATGATACTGCGGTACGATGCACTTCTCGATCGTTTCCGCGACGTGGAGGTTCAAAGTTCGACCAACCTGTTGAACACTGTATGAGAGCATCAGCTGTCGAGCAGAGGTGTTGATTCAACAGGCTGAGACGGTGTACTAGAAGCGAGCCTATACTGTGTTCGAGTCATGTCCGCAGAAACAACAACAACAATAATAGCCGTTGTGGTACAAAAAAATGGCTCAAATGGCTCTGAGCACTATGGGACTTAACATCTGAGGTCATCAGTCCCCTAGAACTTAGAACTACTTAAACCTAACGAACCTAAGGACATGACACACATCCATGTCCGAGGCAGGATTCGAACCTGCGACCGTAGCGGTCGCGCGGTTCCAGACTGAAGTGCCTAGAACCGTCGGCAACAGCGGCCAGCAACCGTAGTGGTACATTCGTAACGAGGTATATTCGAGATATAATAAGCAATTACGTTGAAAAAAAAATATTTAGCAATAAATTCACGAGCGTCATCAATATACTGTCCATTGTTCAAAGCTGGTATGTCTTCACCGTGATCTGCGCACGACTGTAAATATAAATAAATGTACTTTCGTCACGCTTTCTTATTATATAAGTTATTATTATTATTATTATTATTATTGTTGTTGTTGTTGCTGCTGCTGCTGCTGTTTTCAAGCGCAGCATGAGCGCCGACGTGATGGCTCGTCGACTGTAGCAGGCAAGCGACCATCTCGCCGAGTGGGCAAGGAAATGGCGACTCACAAATAAGGCCTCCAGAATCCAGAGTATCGGAGTCACTCAGAAGGTTGTGCCCAGCGTCTTACAAAAAGTAACGATGTGGCGCGAATCCGTCGAATGGTCCCATGCAGCGAAGTACCGTGGCGGGACGTTGGACAGGAGACTAAGGCGCCACCAACACATTCTGTAGGTCAGCGGAAAGGTATTCGGAAGACTGATGGGAATTTACGCGATGCCTTGATTCACGGCTTTAACACTTTAACAGCATCGTTGGTATTTCAAAAGAAGAAAACTAAACTCAGCGTCTGAGACAGAAACCATTGGGGCTCAAAGGGTAACACCCATGTTTTCTCTTTCTTGTCACTATCGCCCTATACACAGCTCAAGCCCCGATTAACGGTCCCGCGGCGAAACAAACCAACATCTATAAGACATGCTGCTGACATTGTCGTTCCCATGATCTGCGAATTGAGGGCCATCTTGCAGACGATTAATGGTTAATGAAAAGCATCTCAGCTGTATTATTACATGTTTATTGTGTTACGACGGCGTCGTTCGCTGAATCTCTTCAGACTGTCGAGTTGTGCTGATTCAAATGGCTCTGAGCACTATGGGACTTAATATCTGTGGTCATCAGTCCCCTAGAACTTACAACTACTTAAACCTAACTAAACTAAGGACATCACACACATCCAAGCCCGAGGCAGGATTCGAACCTGCGACCGTGGCGCCCAGAACCGCACGGCCACACCGGCCGGCAGTTGTGCTGAAGTCACGACACAAATTGTATTGTATGTATTGTATTGTATGTTAACCGGGGGCCTAGAAATGACGGAGAGGCTCCGTCCCCACGACGATTGCCGCAGTCCACGTTACCCCTCCACCGCCCCACACCAAACCCAGGGTTATTGTGCGGTTCGGCCCCCGGTGGACCTCCCAGGGAACGTCTCACACCAGACGAGTGTAACCCCTATGTTTGCGTGGTAGAGTAATGGTGGTGTACGCGTACGTGGAGAACTTGTTTGCGCAGCAATCACCGACATAGTGTAACTCAGGCGGAATAAGGGGAACCAGCCCGCATTCGTCGAGGCAGATCGAAAACCGCCTAAAAACCATCCACAGACTTGCCGGTTCACCAGACCAGGCGCACCTTCCCGCCCGGAAAGCCGTGGGTTAGACCGCAAAAAAAAAGAAAAAAAATTCGTTATGCCGACCGCCTCGGGGAAATGTGGCGAGCAGACACGGCATGCTGCGTACAGTAACATTGTCAGTTGAGGTGCCCGGCATGATGAAGACCAACACAAGCTGCGACAGTTATTTCCCTCTATGATCACAAACTTGTGAATTCATCAAACTACCGGCTTCGGTCAGCAGTGGCAAACTTCAGATCTGCAGCAAATCATGGGAAAAATATAAATATAACTAGTGCACTCTCTATGGCGTAAAACAAAAAAAAAGGCTCTACGGATTTCCCTCTATGATCACAAACATGTTTTTTCGTCAAACTACTGGCGGCGGTCACCAGTTACAATCTTCATATCTGCAGCAAAGCATAGGAAAAATGTAAACATAACTAGTGCGTTCTCTATAGCGTAAGACAAAAAATAGGCACTAAGGGAAATATTACTGACATACACGTGAAAATTGTGCGCTTTAAATATGATGCGGCATACCTCTTTTGAAAACTTGTCCTAATATAATGGAGCAAAAGTGGCATCGTCGAAAGATAAACGCAAGATCAGCTCAGCATGGTGGCACGTGAATAAAATATATTATCATACTTGAGTCATCTTCTTCACTGCGCTACTGTTCTAAACAACCTGCTATACAGTAATCATAAAATGTTTCTGTGGCATGTTCAATTCAATATACCTTCAGAGATCTCCTGTGGCATTTCATTGATCAAGAATCGAGCTAGAAACTACAGTGTCTCCTGTAAATCGATATCTTCAAAGACGGGCAGTGTTTATTAAGAGATCCGAAGATCCGAATAAAGTAAACTAAAGACACATGGAAAAGCAGGTCTGGAAGTCTCATTAAAATCCTTCTGAGTGTACTGTCATGTCATCTCGTAAGGTACTAAAATACTATACTCACATAAACAGACGATTCAGCCTAGTTTGTCTTTGAATTGAGTAAGGGCGCTGCAACTCGGCCGAAACTTCGGTTTATTTAAGTGTTTCAGTATTTTAATTATTTTATAAGATGAAGCGATAGTATACCCAGAAGGATTTTAATGAGACTGGCACCGGCCACGGGAGTCTACGTATTTGTATTATCTCTGGAAGGCTGAACTGTGTATCGGACCCCACGAATAAGAGGCCAGTTTGGTAGTCATTGTGCCTTGTCGGCAGATCTACACTACCAGTATATGAGTTCCCATACAACATTCTTTGACTTTTTCTTTCCTTTTGTCATGTTAATCCACTAGTTGTTACACTTACAACGCCCCATTCTTCTTATTCGCAACAAACGGATGTGTCAAAACGTCAAGGATGATTTATATTGCCAACGTTTGTAAGGCAACACGTAGGCCTGAGAAGGGGCCACATGCCAAACATAATGAAGTGCTTCGCCTCTTCGCATCACGCACCAACAATAACTTGTCGAGACAGGGGCGCGGTGCCGTTAAATTGGACACATGGCTGCAGCTTTGTCCCGACTATAATGTGACGGCCCCCGATGCGGACGTTGTACCTAATAGGAGAGGCCCGTGTTGCTGGGCCGCGACACACGGGCGTGAAAATTAAAAGGGGCTCCATTGAATTAACCCGCGACAGCCGCGCGCCGCCGCCGCCTAAGCGATGGCACAATTTTATGCAAAGCGTGTTCGCATTGTCTGAAAAGTAACGCGGTTATTTACAGCTGTGATGCGGGGCGTACATCTTGCGGCGGCTTATTCTAGGGTAAATAATTCAGGCGGACGACACGGGCTGCAGCGCCTGGAGCCCGCGCCGTAAATCAGCGAACGGCGAGCCGCCGCTGTCGCTAAGTCCGAGAGCCGCCGACACCTCCGATGTCGCCTCGCGCGCACCAGGGCCTCGGAAACCACGCGTCGGTCTATTTTCTATGTCCGTTCTATCCACTTTGTGACGCAAATTAATGCCAAGGAGCTATTGTTTCCGTGTCGATGTTGTATCCACCCGTTAGCGTAATGATACCCTTTGTCTCTCCTAAAAGGAGTCGCTTGCACACGAATTCCCTTTTTAGCGGTACTGCAGTCTACTTCCCTCTCGCTCGCCCGCTTTCACTCTGACACTGCAATGAACTGCTGTGCGCTGTGCAGGTCGTCGCGCTGTACCGTCGTAGGCCGTGCTGTTTCTCATGTGACTGCTATAAACGTAAGTTCTTTTTTGTTTAATTTTTTATTTTTCGAATACAAAGTTCCTTCCCATAACCTAATGTTACATCACAAGACTATAGTAGACCCAATTATCTCCTAGTACTAATACAGGATGTATCAAAAAGAATCATCTGAGTTTAAAAAAATTGTAACTATTATGTTATTTGAGATACGTGCGTGAAGAACGTAGTGTTGGAAAGAGCAAACTCTCGAGTTTTACATGATTCCCGCTAGGTAGCAGCAGTGTGCGCCCACTTCAGTTCTAGTAAAAATGACGTCAGGACAACAGAAAGATTTTTGTGTTCTACATTTTGCGCAGTGCGGGTCAGTAATAACTGTTGATAGTATTGTTCAAAATGCGTGTGAATTTCTAAGGGACCAAACTGCTGAGGTCATCGGTCCCTAGACTTACACACTACTTCAACTAACTTAAACTAACTTATGCTAAGAACAACACACACACCCATGCCCGAGGGAGGACTCGAACCTCCAGCGGGAGGGGCCGCGCAGTCCGCGACATGGCGCCTCTAACCGCGCGGCCACTCCGTGCGGCCTGTTGATAGTGTCTTTTCCACTAGCTATGGTGTGGGTCCTCCTACAGCACAGCGTTGCACGATGGCATGAGCAATTCCGAGAAGCAGGTTGTTTGCATAAAGACAAACCGCCGGGCCGTCCCCGAGTGTTTGACACGGACATCGAACGCATCCGCTATAGTTTCACTCGGAGTCAGCAGAAATCCGCTGGCCGTGCAGAACTAAAACTCAACATGCACACGATGTCCGTCTGACATGTGTTGCGTTGACGTTTACAAATGAAACCACACAAAAATTCAGCTACCGCTAGCTCCTCGTGAATGTCACAAATAACAACGTGTAGAGTTCTGTAATTTCATTCTTGGCAGGATGGAGGATGATAGTTTTCTTCCAGGCTTAAAGTTCAGTGACGAGCCAACATTCCATTTAAATGGAAAGGTGAACCGCTATAATGTGAGAATGTGGGTTACGGAACAAACATATGAAGTTGTGCAACATGAGAGTGGCTCCATAAAATTTTGTGTTTTGTGCAGTTTCACTGGAGAAGGTGTATGGTACATTTTTCTTTGCCGACAACACTGTTGCAGAAAGCACGTATCTCGAGTGTTTGAGAACTTTCTTTTCCCACAGTTGGAGACTGATTCGAACGACTTCGTTTACCAGCAGGATGGGGCAACGCCTCACTGGCATCTGGAGTGCGGGAATTTTTAAATCAAAGGATTACTGAACGATGCGTCGGTCGCACTGGACCAAATGATTCAGCCTTACATTACTGGCCTCCAAGGTCACCGGATCTGACTGTTATTATTTATTGTGGGGGCTTATAAAAGACTCTGTTTGTGTGCTCCGTTAGCAACAACACTGAATGAACTGGGACATCGAATAACAGCAGCTTTGGAAGCAGTAACTCAAGACATGCTCGCTGCAGTGTGGGAACAATCTGAGTATCGCACTGACATATGCCGGGGCATCTCAAGAGGGGCGAATTGAACACCTATGAAAAGATATGAAAAAAAAATTCTTGAGTTTCCCGTACATCAGAAAACAAAATTCATTGTATATTTTTATTAGTTTCAGAAATATAGACGTACCAAATAGAGTGACTATTCTTGATGCGCCCTGTATTTTGTGGGTGAAACAAGTTACCTGTTGCATTTGGACATTTTAATGCAAGCATTGTTACTGAAGCTAATACGATTGCTTCAGTCACGATACAAAATACAGCCCATTCACATCTAGAGAAGATTACCAAAAATATGAAATCTCCACAAAGAATATGAGTATTTCATGGGCCCTTGTTTTACCTGTTGCCTGTGATTCAGTGTGAAATTTATGTAGATCTCGTCAATTTTTTCTGGACTGGAGAGATGTTTTACAACAGTATGTCCGACGGAACTTACTGTGGAAGTTAAAACTTTCGCAACGTATACATTGTTCCATGATATTTGTGGCTAACTGCTGGATGTCAGGATAGTGAGTTTCCACCAGGGAATGCGCCCGGAGCAACGCATAGACTTGCAGCAGAAGCGAATGCGCTCAGGCAACGCTGCACAGTGAAACTACGTACATCGCGCACTCGTCGGCGGCGTCTTAAATGCTTTCCGTGGAGGCTGGTGATCTTGTGGTAAAGCGCGTACTTGTAAATCGAGAAACCACGGGATCGACTGCTGTTCTGGCCACATAAGTTTTAAGTTTGCCTTTAAGCAACGCTGCGCAGTGAGAATTGTTACAACTTTGCGACGAGTCGCCAGCAAAGAAACGCGGTTCTGATTTCGCTTTAAACTGCAGATTCTTTTCCCGGTCAGATAACCGAGATGGGTGAGGGACACGCAAGTCGCCGAAGTGGAGTCGAAGTAAAAGGCTTGCGCCCGGCCAGTGAGCTATAAGAAGTGTACTTTCGCCAGCAGACACCTGAAGATGACCAGAAGACCCTACGCCGTAACAACGTCGTAGCAGTTTAAAGACGTCCAGCAGTTCGTTCAAAATTTAAAGGAGTGAAAGAAGCATTACTTGTAAATAACACAACTGCTTAGAATTAGCTTAAGAATTTTTAATCTCTTGGCAGCATTTAGTCAGTCAGTTGTAGTCCACCCTCCTTCCCGTAGCCGGGACAGACAGTCGCTTAGAGTACTAAATGACAGACCAGTGGGGCAGGGACAAACTAGAGTATCTGCCCCGGGCGGCAATTTCAGTGGGCACCAAATTCCTATTCTTGAAAAATAAAACCTTAATTCACCAACCGCATAGTATGGAGCGCTCTTTGGTCTATCGATTATTCTTATGTTTTTGAAACTACCAAAGTTTTGGCCCGGTTCTGAAATATCATAGATCCGGGGCTGCTAAATGGTGGTCACAACTAAACAACTTGTAATTAATAGTGTTTACTTTGTAATATTGTTCACAATTTGCAACCACAGTAACAAAATAAGAATGCAGCTATTGTGTAGTCAGCAGTACGGGCCTTTTCAGAAGTCTGCTTGAAGTTTCAGGTTGTATAATTTAACGCAATATGTGTCTCGAGTTACAGCACTGCCTATTGCACAAATTTCATAATGACCGTCGTTATTTCCTTCACGACGATCACTGAATTCCAGATGCATTTTTCTCGCATTAAGAACGAACCTACACTCGCTGAGTATTTCGGAGTTTGTTGCTGCGAACTTGAGATTTTAGCGTTGACTTGGGGCTCGCCGCGCCACGCTCGTGTGGCTGTGGAATATTCATGAGGCTGTGTTAGTGTTAGTGTGTGTGTGTGTGTGTGTGTGTGTGTGTGTGTGTGTGTGTGCGTGCGTGCTTGCGTGCCGAACTGCAAAGACTTCAAACGGCAGCCGCAGGCGTGGCCGTTGCCGCCCCCCCCCCTCCTCTCGCCTTCCTCCACGAAGCCACCCACAGCAGAAATTTTAATCGTGGCGACAAGTTTAACTGGATCTCTCAAAACATGCTGGAATCCTCATTTCTATATGTATTCTTGCCGGAGTAGCCACGTCGTTGTGAAGGACTTCAGACTAACAGACACGCAGCGTACGTGTCACGAACAGACTCTGTCTCGTTCCGCCAGCCTACAATCACTTTGATAAATCTAATTCTCCGTGTTTGGCTCAGAGATTTTTTTTTAACCTGTTGTAAGCTAGTTCGTTATACTGAACGATAAATGTTCAACAGAAAGGAATGTTATATCGGACCTGTTTCGCGAGAGTATTATAGCACCGACGCTTTCTAGACATGCATTAACAATTTACAACAAAGTGGCAGCAGCAGTCTCATTCGGTTCACTGACGACACTGTTTCCCACAGGAAAGTTTCATCGTCAGGTGAATGTAAGAGACTGCAGGTCGACTTTGTTTACTCTTTGCCAGGCGCGTAGACTGTTTATGCAATTCAAGAAAATGAAGTTATGCTGGGTGAACCCAGAATTCCACCGACAAACTTACAGGGCTGGTAGTATGCATCAAAACAAGAAAAACGTCCAGTAAACATGGGATGTAAAATTTAGGAGCCATGAGCACTTGTTCGTCTTATCTGCTGTGAAATACATCTCTTTTACTGAACAAGTGCTCGCAGTTCTTGCGATATGCATTTTAGAGCCCATGTTTACTGGACATTTCTTTTACGTTTTTTTCCATTATAGCATCTCTGAAAGTCTGTCGGTGGAATTGTGGTTCACGCTGTACAGAAGAGTCATAAACGGCTGATACTGTGAGGGAATACACACAGTCGTTCTGGAAGGACAAACTGCTTGCTACTTCCAGAAGACCGAGAGTTTTACTGGAGAAATATGGTCTGCCTATGATGGTTCATCCCGTCAGCATTCCACCTGTAAGACACCTGTTGATTTGTTCTTGCATTTCCTCATAATATATTTTACCTTCTTATGGAACGCTATATTTATTCACCTATAATGTTTGGCACTTTGCATTAACAATTTTCAATACATATTGATGCAAGCTTTTTCGCGATCCATCTGTTAAGTCACTGTACTCTTTGGCGAGTCGATTTTCTCTCAACCAATAGCAAGCGTTCACGGCTTGCGCGTCATGTGGTTTACTTGTTCCGAAGTGAGTTACTATTCGAGTACAGTCGCAAGTTGGTTCTGGTTGAAGGTGTAGAACTGCTTACGAGGTGATACGCTGCTGTGACTGAAGTTACTTTGTTAGACGTAGAGCCGTTTTGTGGAGCAGACATTACAATGTACAAGAAATCTAGTGATTTCAGTTCACTTTGTAATCAGTGCTAAAGTATAGTTTTGCGCCTGGGGTTAGCTGGCTGTTTTTACAAGTCCAAGGATAAGCCTATTATTATCAGCAAAGTAGTTATAAAAATTTATTTTAATCAAAGAGGAAACTTAGAAGAACATCATTTTTCGACATGGTGCATCGTTGTACAAGCTTCCTGATGCCCTCATAAAAGAAGGTACTCGGTTGAACTGCGATCCAGGTATTCGATCGCATGTTTACGCCAACTGGAATAATGAATTCATAATTACTCGGAAGCTGATTACTGCATCTTCTACATCTACATCTACATTTATACTCCGCAAGCCACCCAACGGTGTGTGGCGGAGGGCACTTTACGTGCCACTGTCATTACCTCCCTTTCCTGTTCCAGTCGCGTATGGTTCGTGGGAAGAACGACTGTCTGAAAGCCTCCGTGCGCCCTCTAATCTCTCTAATTTCACATTTGTGATCTCCTGTGGAGGTATAAGTAGGGGGAAGCAATATATTCGATACCTCATCCAGAAGCGCACCCTCTCGAAACCTGGCGAGCAAGCTACACCGCGATGCAGAACGCCTCTCTTGCAGAGTCTGCCACTGGAGTTTGCTAAAAATCTCCGTAACGCTATCACGGTTACCAAATAATCCTGTGACGAAACGCGCCGCTCTTCTTTGGATCTTCTCTATCTCCTCCGTCAACCCGATCTGGTACGGATACAACACTGATGAGCAATACTCAAGTATAGGTCGAACGAGTGTTTTGTAAGCCACCTCCTTTGTTGATGAACTACATTTTCTAAGGACTCTCCCAATGAATCTCAACCTGGCACCCGCCTTACCAACAATTAATTTTATATAATCATTCCACTTCAAATCGGTCCGCACGCATACTCCCAGATAATTTACAGAAGTAACTGCTACCAGTGTTTGTTCCGCTATCATACAATCATACAATAAAGGCTCCTTCTTTCTATGTATTCGCAATACATTACATTTGTCTATGTTAAGGGTCAGTTGCCACTCCCTGCACCAAGTGCCTATCTGCTGCAGATCTTGCTGCATTTCGCTACAATCTTCTAATGCTGCAACTTCTCTGTATACTACAGCATCATCCGCGAAAAGCCGCATGGAACTTCCAACACTATCTACTAGGTCATTTATATATATTGTGAAAAGCAATGGTCCCATAACACTCCCCTGTGGCACGCCAGAGGTTACTTTAACGTCTGTAGACGTCTCTCCATTGATAACAACATGCTGTGTTCTGTTTGCTAAAAACTCTTCAATCCAGCCACACAGCTGGTCTGATGTTCCGTAGGTTCTTACTTTGTTTATCAGGCGACAGTGCGGAACTGTATCGAACGCCTTCCGGAAGTCAAGGAAAATAGCATCTACCTGGGAGCCTGTATCTAATATTTTCTGTGTCTCATGAACAAATAAAGCGAGTTGGGCCTCACACGATCGCTGTTTCCGGAATCCATGTTGATTCCTACAGAGTAGATTCTGGGTTTCCAAAAACGACATGATACTCGAGCAAAAAACATGTTCTAAAATTCTGCAACAGATCGACGTCACAGATATAGGTCTACAGTTTTGCGCATCTGCTCGACGACCCTTCTTGAAGACTGGGTCTACCTGTGCTCTTTTCCAATCATTTGGAACCTTCCGTTCCTCTAGAGACTTGCGGTACACGGCTGTTAGAAGGGGGGAAAGTTCTTTCGCGTACTCTGTGTAGAATCGAATTGGGATCCTGTCAGGTCCAGTGGACTTTCCTCTGTTGAGTGATTCCAGTTGCTTTTCTGTTCCTTGGACACTTATTTCGATGTCTGCCATTTTTTCGTTTGTGCGAGGATTTAGAGAAGGAACTGCAGTGCGGTCTTCCTCTGTGAAACAGCTTTGGATAAAGGTGTTTAGTATTTCAGCTTTACGCGTGTCATCCTCTGTTTCAATGCCATCATCATCGCGGAGTGTCTGGATATGCTGTTTCGAGCCACTTACTGATTTAACGTAAGACCAGAACTTCCTAGGATTTTCTGTCAAGTCGGTACATAGAATTTTACTTCCGAACTCACTGAACGCTTCACGCATAGCCCTCCTTACGCTAACTTTGACATCGTTTAGCTTCTGTTTGTCTGAGAGGTTTTGGCTGCGTTTAAACTTGGAGTGAAGCTCTCTTTGCTTTCGCAGTAGTTTCCTAACTTTGTTGTTGTACCACGGTGGGTTTTTCCCGTCCCTCACAGTTTTACTCGGCACGTACCTGTCTAAAACGCATTTTACGATTGCCTTGAACTTTTTCCATAAACACTCAACATTGTCAGTGTCGGAACAGAAATTTTCGTTTTGATGTGTTAGGTAGTCTGAAATCTGCCTTGTATTACTCTTGCTAAACAGATAAACCTAGGTGACTTTATTCAGCTTCGGCTGTTACAAATTCATCGATTTTAACGGCTTCTGGAGTGTAACATTATGTTTTGGCTGATGATTCGGATGTACATATTCCGATGAGGTAGTCTTGTTTTATAATGATGACTATTCGTAGCATTATCCCTATAAGGTTGCGGAATGTTTCCATTACCATTAAAGGGAAACGTATTCCTTGTTAAATCATGTCTTGTGAAACCAATTCTCAGATACGCATGATCGTTTATATTTGCTTTATTCAGGTGTGCCACACTAGTTTGCCGTCATCTTGTCATGGTGCAGATGTAATATACGTTATTCACAGTCGCTTTAATGAATCGGCACTCAGCTGCAAAGTACGCACTGGGAATAATAAATAATAATCTATAGAATATCTACTGGACATATCAAAAGGATGGACCAAACAAGACTGACCAACCGACTCCTCAACTCCTGGAAGAGCAGGAAGACCGTGACACCATGGCTGATAGAAGTCAAGAAAGACATCCAGGAACTGAACACAATGGAAAGTGACATTAGAAACCGAGTATTTCTCGGAAGGGTACTAAAAGAAAAGAGATTTCAAGACAGATCTCCCCGTAAAAAGACCGACGCCCTTTCTACAAAGGAGGGAAAGGAGAAACATAGCCAGAGAATGTTGGACTACTGGGCAAAAATGAAGTCACTCTCCAGGCGAAAAAGTTGAATTTCGTGGTCCTTATCTGGCCCGTTCGAAAGAAGAAGACGAAGAAGAAGAAGAAGAAGCTCTATGCATGCTAGTCATCTTTTAAGAAATGACTAAGGTGAGGCTATGTTCGATGTACTGTTGGTAGCTAATATGAGACTTGCACTTGCACTTATTCACTGAACTGCTACGATAACGACGAATTCAGGATTATACGAAGTGATGTTTCAGCTAGATAACTATATTCTGCATTCTGAATTTATTTGTACACAATAGGGGAGACTGCTTCATAGCTCAACTGGATCTTATAAGTGCCAAGCTAACACATATTCAGAGTAATCTTTTCACTTTATAAAACGATTCACGTGCAACGTATAATATTTCAATATGTAGGCCTATTATTCTTTCTGTTGCACTGAATTTATGTATGGTTCTATGCGCTTCAGTCCGGAACCGCGCTGCTGCTACGGTTGCAGGTTCGAATCCTGCTTCGGGCATGTCCTTAGGTCAGTTAGGTTTAAGTAGTTCTAAGTCTAGGACACTGATGACCTCAGATGTTAAGTCCCCATTTGAACCACTTCTGAATTTATGTAAGCGTGTTGTGTGTAACTATTTTCCATATATTTTCTAATCGGATCGTGTAACTAAGATTGTTTTTTTTTGGCTTTACATATTTATATTCTGCATGTCATTAAGTTTCAGGTCTTATTTTATTACTGTCTTTGAAAGTAGTATGTTTCACCCCCCCCCCCCCCCTCCACACGACACACACATACACAAGAACGCACACGTGCACATTCCTACCTGACACAGTGAATTATTCTTAGACAATACAGGGTGTTTCAAAAAGATAACTGAAAACTGAAAATTCGAGTGGATTTCAACTTACGCATCGAAACTAAAAGTTTACCTTGGCGCGAGTTGTTGGTTTCGATTTATGTGGTTGCCAGTAGGCATGTAGCTAATTTGTTCATTCCTCATTATGCGTCGAGAGGGCGATAATGGGGCAGCAGGAGGGGGTTTTTCTTTCTGCATTTCAGCAAGAGCAAATTGTTTAGATTGCTCGGCATTGTTTTTGTCCAGCTCTAGCTCTAGATCTAGACGGAAACGTATAATTCAGAAAGTCGAAGGTTCATTATGCTACCAGTTTCGACATCTTTTCCAGTCCTCATGTATGAAATGTTACCATGACTTACACAACACGACTGGACTTAGGATAAACCAGAATTTCTCTAATCTCACAACTGGAATCCTTTCTGTTAGATACGGATGCTAATATCCTTCCTGCACGCTACCATGACGTGTAAATATTTTTAGCTTCTACCCTCCCACGCTGGTATTTCAGCATTCATTCATTACGACGTAGTAAAAAATGCTTCTGAATTTCTAAAATCATTGGAAAAGTGGCAACGAAACAGAAGAAATGAAAAGGAAACTGATTATCCGTTAGATGACACTCAGTTTGTTTTCCAGAAGTGTAAACACACCAAGAGGCAGTTCTCATGTGGCGCTTGATAACGGAAGCAAGACTTAAAAAATTTCAAGACGAGTTCTGGGATTGGGAAGGATGCACGATTGGGTTGTGACTTTTCAACACTGCTGTTCAATGTTTATATCAAAGAAACAATGCCGGAAATACAAAAAAGCTTCAGAAATGCTCTCAAAATGTTAATTCATTACTCACAGTGTCTGTAACTGTGCTAAATCTGCGTTAAAATTTGTTTAAAAAAGATAGCAAATGGTAGCAGTAAAGTGAAGTATTCTGCTGGTACCAGAACTGAGTCACTAAGTCGCTATCATTTTTGTTGAATACGATAGTAATTCCTAAAGAAAAACTGGAATAATTTGTTTGATGTTTTACGTAGCAATTCACATTATTTTTCAGTGAGTAGAGTTTAAACTTTCGAGAAACATAGCCCGTTCACATGCTACGACAACGGGAAGACCTATCGAATGCGTGCAACGAAAGGAACGGGACATCTTCAACTTCTGAACTTGATCATCAGACCACTATTCCTGGCTCTTGCGATTGCTAGCTGCAGCTGCGTGGGGTGACAGCAATGTCGCCATCGTCGTTTGCTTTACACTTTCGCCATCTGGATGCTGGGAAACTTGCTGTTGAAAGCAATGTATGCAGATGTTGCCGGTTGAATCGCATGCCACACACATTCGTGGCTCATCGTCCTACGTGAAGATTGCTCAGTAACCACATATATGTGATGGGATGTTTTTGTGTAGGTCTTCTTTGAGCGGTCTAGTGCCGTTTAGAACTGGAAACTAGTGAGCAGTCGAGCACTTTTTGGCGAAATAATTTATAGCTTTAAACTACATTTTGTTACAATTTGGCATTTTTCATCTTCATATACAAAACAGAATTTAAATCTGAAGATCCTGAGTTCGAGTCTCGGTCCAGCACACAGTTTTGATCTGCCAGGAAGTTTCAGATCAACGCACACACCGCTACAGAGTGAAAATTTCATACTGGACACAAAACTTTGTTGCTGTGGTGACAGCGTCAGTTGCTGACAGTAGCTTCGAATGTAGAAATATATATATAGATACAAAAAAATTTATAAATCTGTCACTCTTCAATACAATGTCTATTCAGAAGTCGTCGAGCCCAGGCCACTATGAAATACTATAAATGTTATTCAGCTGGTAAACACAAAAAATGGGGTACAGTACACGAATGTTCGAACTTAAGTATACCAGTCGCTGTACCACCGGAGAGGGGTTGCTTGCATACACTGATCTCTATAGAACATGGATGTAGAACTGCAGCGTGTCTGCAGATTTATGTGCTTTGCATCGTTCGTCATGTTGTAGTTTGGCAAACAAATTACCATCGGTCTGTACGTGACAAAGAATTGCAGACTGTTCTAGTGACATTTCCTAACAGACATGTTGTAGTTTTGCAAGAAGCGAAAGTTGAGCATCTATGGCTGGCACGACCAGACAGCTGAAGTTCATCATCCAGGTTATATAGAGATCACTGCTTGCATCTCATTGGCAGCGAGATAATCGTTAGTGGGAGCTCACTAGTGCCGCGGTGGCGGCTGTAGGAAACACGTAGGCGCATCTGACGCTTTTGAAAGTGCGGCCGAACGGCTATCGGCCGATACCGCACGACGTTACAGTCGAACACGAAATACAAAGAATTTTCACATGTTGGTTACGACTTTATAGCAATTTACATCAATAATTACTCCAGATACGTACTAGCAAATTACGACAGCATGGCCCTTAAGTACCCCATGGAGCATTGTGGACAAGAGACCGCAGACAGGCACGGCCCTTTCGCACACAGCTGTTGCCACGGGCAGACTGTGCATGAAGCTGTACGAGGAGGTCGTAAATGTGGTACTATGAAGGTGCAAAAGTTACTGATGTTCAAACTCATCTCTTCTTTTACACTACGCTACGGCCTGTAGGCCGTGGTCTATGTATAAACGCTTAATAGCCCGGAAGTTTTAAGTGCTGCATGTACCAGCCGTGAAAGCTTACATTGTATCATCAAATTTGTGTTATGTCAGGTTCAACTTCAGAATAGCTTAGACATACTTACCAATAAAGTCATGAGAGGCAACTGGCGAAAAATAATTATGTGAATGAAGTAGATGATTTCCGAATTTCAGTTGTATACGACCAGTTTGTAACATCTCATGCACAACAGTTTTAAATAATTGCTTGCACCTATTTTTCTATCATAAATTTATGATCAGCTTCATATCCAACTTAATGTAAAGAAAAACTTCTTAATATACACTCATAATTCCCAAAGGGAATGACCCTATGACACTAGATTCCATAAACAGCTACATAACAGTAGGGTAACAATGGGAACGAGAGTAACGAAAAAACTGAAGTAAAAATTAATTTTTAAGGTTACGAAATATCGTGGTGATACAGATTGTTCTTTTAAACAGTAAGGTGTAACAGGTCTTTCAGAAGTGACATAAAATATTCGAAACAGTTTAATAACGAACAGGAAACAGCACCGCGGAAAAATGTAGGTGCACAAACCAGTACGCTGGAAAAACACGTAACATACAAGTAATGTATCAACTGTTTATGAAACCATCGCTTTGTACACTATTATTAACGTGTGTAGACAATCTCCAAGGCATCTAAATTGCAGGTTGCTCACACCATTGTGTGTTAAACGTGCCTGCTTAAAAACAGTCTTGCCCTAGTTTCGTGATCTCTCTGTTCTAGCTCATAGCCAAATAGAGTCTGCCTCACACACTTCATTCTAAGGTCTCGATATCCCTGGCTGTTCAGTACGCCGTTTTATTCTTTCAAGCGGATTGCGCTCAGTCTCTCTCTCTCTCTCTCTCTCTCTCTCTCTCTCTCTCTCTCTCTCTCCTTTCCTCTCCCTCCTCTATCTCATTTTTTTTTCGTTTTTCGTATTTTTTCTCTCTCTTTAGTTAATGTTCATGAATAAAGATCCAGCGTTGACGCAATACTGTGCCACCAATGGCCTTAAATACTATGAAATCCGAAGAGCTGCTATTTCACTACGTCACACATTTCGGTGAAAACTCAACAAGCGGATATCGCAGTGACGATAGTTTGACTTAGTAATTGTTCGACGTCAGATTCCTGTTCTTCTTCCCGACATACCCTTTCACAATTGAGGAACACGCAATTGAGGAACACGTTAAAGCAGATTTTTTTATTTTAGAACTGTGGCAATAAATTCTCAAATAAAAGGTCGTAGTCCAAACACAGGCTCACGGTCTTTTCACACAGTCTTACTCCCAACGTTACTAGTGACCCTTTTCTACTTTCCACATTTCACTGAAGTTCTCCTGCAACCTTGTGGGACTAGTACTCCTGGTAGAAAGCATACTGCAAAGGGCTCAATTCGTGTGAAAATTGTGAAAATTTATTTTTCCTTCCTATTGTGCTGCGTATCGTGTCACTTCAGTATATGTTAACCGATGAACCTCTATTGCTTTGAGGAGACGTGCCGTTCATGCGTTAAACAATTCGTGCAGTTAAAAAATAGTAAGTACCAAAACTAATAATGTATAAAGAAGACGATGGTGGTGGTGGTGGTGGTGGTGGTGGTGGTGGTGGTGATGATGATGATGATGATGATGATGATGATGCAGTTGAGGTAGCACCTTTCGACTGATACACACTACCCAAGTACATGTCATACTAATATATTTATCATCAGTTAAAGCGCCTAAAATGAAATGGTAATTAGAAAACAGAAGGGCTACGCAGTTTCTCGTGACAAGGTCCTTGCATAGAAAGGTGTCGGTGGGCTTGCCGCGTCATAACCGGATAAAATTCCGAGTTTTCGATGATGATAGAGGCAAACCGAATGTGACGCGGTAAGTAAACCGGAAAATTTTGATGTAAAAAGCAGCACTCTTTTGGATGACGAAAGCGATTCGCATCACCACCACACTCTGGAATGGCGGCGCAGATCAGAAAACTTCTGTGTCACTCGTAGCGTGCAAAGAGTGAAGTAAAAGACTACAGTAGTTATTACTGTCAATTTTAGCCCCTGACGATGATGGCGGCACTCATCGAAAACTTGTAATTTTAACCGAATTTGACGCGTTAAATAAACCAAGAACTTTTTTTGCGGAAACAGGACTCTTTTGGATGACGAATGCGATTCGCATCACCACGAAACTTCACAATGACGCCGCTGTTCAGAAAATGTCTGTGTCGCTCCTGGAGACCAAAGAGTAAAGTACAAGACTACAGTAGTCATGACGTCATAAGACTGAGGAAAAACACTTTCTTCGTTTTGTCTTATTCAGAAGGACGGGAAGACCGTCGTTGATGACGAGATAGACTTGCCCTTGGGCATTAACAGAGGCGAAGACTGCCGTGGCATCTGGAGGTGGCTATCTGAGAGTTGTTCTGCTCGCAGCTGGTGTTTATCACGGGTCCAGTCTCACAGACGGTCTGTAATTTCGGGACGCCCGCTCTCACCTACAATTTTCGAACGGGTGCCACATTTTCGGCTCCGCGTGTATTATCAAACGACAGATGTTTTGTAGGTAGGCTGGCAAGACAGTATCGCTTTCTTTCTTGTTCTGCCGTCTTCCCTGTGTGAATTAAGATTTCAAATTTAATCGGATCTTTGCAGATGACATTTATGAAGTGGCCTCGAAACTGGACGAAAGGCAGCCTAGAATGTATGTGATTAAACTCATTACAAACAAAATACGAGCTTCTGGAACACGTATGCGGCAGCATATTGCACCTATGGGTTGTTTGTACCAACACACCGCCATACGACTTGAGAGATTAGGAGAATCTTTATAAAACCCCAGTCAGGAAGCGCATACCTACCGGGTAACCACCGTGCCAGATCAGTCGGCAAGAAAGAAAGATTTTAACAATCCGTCTACATCACGGTCATCACAGGCAGTAAGTACTGAAGTCTTTCCGGTGGTGAAATAGTGCTAGAATAACACTTTTCAGTTACGAAGTTGGGGATTAAATACAATGATGTTCACTACGTAAGATGGAAAGTAACATTTGCTAGATGTGTTTCTGCCAAGTAACATAGCTCATTCAACCTTGGACCTTACACAGAAGGAACTACTACACTATTGTACAGAAGATAACTGAAACAAGTATTTAATGAGGCGAACAGAAGTGACACTTCCATTCAAGGACTATAATTATACTAAAGTCATCGCGATTCATGGAGTTCTCCTATAAACTAAAAAAGGCAGGACATGGTTAGTAAGGGCGTGCGTGATCGCCACGAATGACAATGCATGCTTTGCAACATGCCGGCCATAAGGCTGGTAAGAACATCTCGTGGCAGGTCGTTCCATTCCTCTACAGCGCGGTTGACGACTGCTGCATGCACGTTGTTCTGTAATACGTCTTCTCGTTCCAAGAGCTCCTCTATCTGCGCAGTTCGATGCGGTCGGCCTTTGTCAGCCATAAACATGAAGTAAGAGCCGAGTGCACTCCAAAATAGACACATATGGGCGAGGGGTACAGTTTCACGGTTCACTTCGACCGGTGAGTGTCTCATTTTAAAAACATCTGGATGTCAGTATGCCCAGACAACATTATACCTCCCCACACCACCATAGCATCTGGTCTTCCAAAACGATAATGTTCGACAATGCTCTGGGTGCGTTACGTTCTCCCACATCTCGCAGTGTGTGTGTGTGTGTGTGTGTGTGTGTGTGTGTGTGTGTGTTCAGCAGTATCGAAAGTGATCGCTTTGGTGGTACAAGTAGTGTTGCGTGGGAAGACATGACGCATAGGTGTGTGTGTATAATACATTGAAACAGGGACCTACGAGGGTCACTCCAAAAGAAATGCACCCAATTTTTTTAATCCATCTTTTATTTTACATGTTTGAAAGTTTTACAGTGTGTAGATACATCCTTTAGGAACAATATTTTCATTTCTCCCCATAATTTCCATCACTCTCAACTGCCTTACGCCATCTTGGAACCAGCGCCTGTACACCTGCACGGTAAAATTGGAGCCACTGTTTGGCAGCGTGCCATCATCTTCAAACCTTGTTGCACGAAGAGAGTCTTTCAGTTTTACAAAGAGATGATAATCACATGGAGCCAGGTCATGACTGCAAGGCGGGTGTTTCAGTGTTGTCCATCCGACTTATGTGATCGCTTCCATGTGATCGCTGACATGTGGCCGTGCATTGTCATGCAACAGCAAAACATCCTGCTTTTGCCGATGTGGTCGAACACGACTCAGTCGAGTTTGAAGTTTCTTCAGTGTCGTCACATATGCATCAGAATTTATGGTGGTTCCACTTGGCATGATGTCCATAAGCAAGAGTCCTTCGGAATCGAAAAACTTTTCCAGCAGAAGGTGTGGTTTTGAATTTTTTTTTCTTGTGGGAATTTGCATGATGCCACTCCATTGATTACCTCTTCGTCTCTGGTGAAAAATGATGGCGCCATGTTTCATCACCTGTCGCAGTTCTTCCAAGAAATTCATCTCCGCCATTATCATACTGTTCCAAAAGTTCGCTGCGTACCGTTTCCCTTGTTTCTTTGTGAGCCATTGTCAACATCTTGGGAACCCACCTGCCACAAACCTTTTTTAACGCCAACACTTTCAGTATTCTGCAAACATTTCCTTCCCTATCCCAATGTAGCGTGACAATTCGTTCACTGTGATGCGTCTGTCAGCAGTCACCAATTCGTTAACTCTCTGCACATTGTCTGGAGTGTGTGCAGTACGAGATCTGCCGCTGCGAGGACACTCCTCAATACTGCCCTGCCCGCTTTCATCACGTAACCTGCTTGCTCACCGACTAACTGTACTGCGATTGACAGCAGCATCTCCATACACCTTTTTCAACCTCTTGTGGATCTTTCCCACTGTCTCGTTTCCACAGCACATTAATTCTATGGCAGCACGTTGCTTCTGACGAACGTCAAGTGTAGCAGCCATCTTATGCTGTAACAGCGCCACTCACGGGAACAGGTTGAACTAAGTTTGAAAACAAGCGGGAAGGATGTATCTACACACTGTAAAACTTTCACACATGGAGAATGAAAACTATTTTTACAAAAACAGTGTGCATTTCTTTTGCAGTGACCCTCGTAGAAACGACGGAGCGGCTTTGGCAACATCTCATACCAGATGAGTGTAACCCCACAATGTTTGCGTGATGGAGTAATTATGGTGCAGGCGTACGTGGAGACAGTGTTTGCGCAGCAATCGCCGACATAGTGTAACTGAGGCGGAATAAGGGAAACCAGCCAGCATTCGCCGAGGCACATGAAAAACCGCCTTAAAAAACATCCACAGACTGGACGGCACACTGGACCTCGACGCTAATCCGCCGGGCGGATTCGTACCGGGGACCGGAACGCCTTCCCGTTCGGGAAGCAGCGCGTTAGACCGAGCGGCTAACCGGGAGGGCACGCATAGGTGTACTGACATCCAAATCTTTGAGCACGAGACACTCACGGTCAACGCTATTGTGATACTGCATTCTTTCCCAGTGTACCTCTTTCAAGGATGCCTTCGGCCCTGACTTCGGTTTTATAAGTGGAATGAGTGGAAGTGCGCTACCGCATCGAGCTGTGTAGGTGGAAGCGCTCTAGGAACGAGCCGACATTTGGCGAATGGACTGGCAAACCAGTTACACTGACTCAAACCCCATCGATCACGTGGGGGACGCACGGGGAAGAAATATTATAGCGCCTATACGTGCACCACCGACAATTCAACAAGAGTTGTCAACCGCACTGAGCCGGCCGCGGTGGCCGAGCGGTTCTAGGCGCTTCAGTCCGGAATCGCGCTGCTGCTACGGTCGCAGGTTCGAATCCTGCCTCGGGCATGGATGTGTGTAATGTCCTTAGGTTAGTTAGGTTTAAGTAGTTCTAAGTCTAGGGGACTGATGACCTCAGATGTTAAGTCCCATACTGCTTAGAGCCATTTGAACCATTTTTTTTTTTCAACCACGCTGGTGGATGAATGGAACCCGCTAGCACAGGAATGCCTCACGAACACTGGGGTTGTGGTCCAGGGGGACCATCATAAATCGCTGTCAGTTTAGTGTAATTATTATCTGTGAAGAAAAAATGTCATATCTATTAGTCTAATTGCGTATTTCTTTTACTTACCTTCTGTGCTGCACTGTAGCAGTTGTTCCTACGTGTGCTCCATACTTCACAGAGCTATGTTACTTGGCAGTATCACATCATGCAAAAGTTACTTTCGTCCTTAAATTTATAACCGCAGTGTATTAGTCCTATTCACTTCCGATCCTATTCTGTGAATCTCCGTATTTGTAAATATGTCTGTGCCCTAACAGAATATGAGCATTTTTCGGTTACGTACAGGAAGGAAATTATAACAAAGATTAAGGCTTAAAATTGAGGAATCATCATTGGGATCTGGCGATCGCAAAACTGTTAGTAATATCAAAATTTTCCATTTCGATTACTAAGTTTCTTTAGACATGTGCCGGTGTCGATGAGTAATCCATCATCATCAGATGCAAAATGCTTAGCTGCGAATAAGACACCAACTTGAAATACAGTATAATAAGCAGCAGACAAATCTGATTACAGCTGGAAAGTGTGCTGCTTATGATACTGTATTTCACTTTGATGTGTTATTTGTAGCCAAGCCTTTAATATCGGACGTTGGGGCGTAAGTCTTCGAAACCTAAAACATGTTAGTAAAAATACTTTTCAATCGAGAGAGAAGGTTTTTACATTACTAAAACATTTAGGAAATTAGGCTGAAAAGTCTGCGTCATACTTCTCTCAACTCCATACGCAAACGGAAACGAAAAGCACTGTTTCTACAGCTCATATACTGAATATTTGTTTGTGGAGTGTATCTGTAATGTGGAAAACACTGGAACAATCGTAGAAGAAAGGAATTAGATGTTAAATACATCAGCATGGTATTTCATTTCCGTGCGAGAAATTTCGTTGGCGAATCACGTGTTCCGTGATTTTAAAGGAGCTGAAGACAAAACTGAAAATTCAACGCCCTCATTTGCCTCTCGCAACAAAATAACACGCTTTTTGAAACGCCAAACACTATAATCACGCACTAATCTCTTTTTAATTCATTTCAAAATATGTTCACCTCATATTTAAATTAAAATTAAACTTCTCGCTGATGGGAGCCGATAACTCATCCGAACATTTTTCCATTTTCGTGTACCACGTGAGAACAGGAACTGAAAAGCAACATTTAACAGTTATTAATTTGTTTCATTCATAGAAAAGACAACACAGTACCACTTTGTTCGTTATTATTTATCGTCTTTCAGAGATCTGCTCGTGCATAAATGAGTATTTGCGACGACCAGATGCTCATTATGAATGAATTTTCACTCGAAAAAAATGATACTGTATAGCAAAAGACCGAAGTTCAGTGTATTTCATTAAGCATCATCTTTATGTAGGATGTTAATAGAAACTAATGCGTAACTGCCACACGAAAACAATCACCTAGATTCTCTGCCACTGGTAGAAAGATTTACCTACGTTGCATGCCATTCTTGTCAACTTGCTAGTGAGTCCCTCGAGACAAAACAGAAAAACTAGTTTTGTGCTGTACAGTGAAAGTGCATTTCAGGCCGTCATGTATCTTACTACTGCAGTACCGCCCTTAGCGAGCGTAAACGGGATGCTATAATTTGTTTTTTATATTTCTCCCAAGAACGTAACAAATCTGTAGACTGTAAATAAGCTCATTACAATAAGCAAATTATTAAGGACTATTTAGACAGTGGAACATGTTTCTGTGTCAGCACGTCTGACTCTCATGTGGACGACACGGCTTCGAATCGTTATACTGCCAGGGACAGTGTGCACTAAGCCTCGTGATGCCAACTGAGGAGTTATTTGAATGAGAAGTGGTGGTTAGGATGTCTGAAAAATTGAGAAGGAAGAGCTCATCCCATGCCCCTCCACACCGCATCCGCATGACGCCACATGGCAGAGAATGGCACGGCTGCCGGTCGAAACCACGTGGTCTTCAGAGCCTGTTCACAGAGGCTAGGTTCTTTCTTTTAAGCATGTTTTTTGATTTCTAGAAACACTTTCATGTAGGTTCTTCCGACTGTTGTCTAGTGAAGAAAGTACTTGCTTCAGGAACATTGAACGAAGTTTGTGATTAGTTTTGTCTCCTCAGAACCCAGAATTTTGTACGTCGTCCTCAGTGGGGAGAAATCGTCATGAACAAAAGCAGGGTGCTGCAGGAAAGTGAAAGAACCTTTATTCCAAAATGAATGTTTCACTCTGCAGTGGACTATATGCTGTTATTAAACTCCCTAGCAGACTAAATCCTTGGCGCGGGTTGAGATTTGAACCCGAAAGCTTGCGTTCTGCGTGCGATCCTCTTACCGACTGAGCTATCTAGGCATTATTCACGACCCGCTCTCACACCTTTATTTCTGGTAGTGCCTCTCTTCTACTTTCCAAACTTTGGAAAATACGAGAAAGATATTGTTACTTCAGGTCCCGCTCCGGCACACTGTTCTACTCCGCCAATAGGTTCCAAGTCCTAAATTGTTCAATGAACAAGCTGTGTGTTCCAAAAGCTTACGTTCGACATTATTTACGTACTTATTTAATGTTTATTTAGCCTGACTAGACACCGGACCAGGAACAACATATGTCAAACAACGTTACAAACCAATCTTAATATCTACGTCCACTTCTATTTCTTTCATGTACATCTGAGAGACAGTACAATCTTAGACTCTACCGGCGTAAGCAATGTTCAAATGAGAGACAGTAAAACCTGAGATTCTACCGGCATATACAATGTTCAAATAAGTATGGGAATGTAGCCCTGTGACGTCTCCTACAACCGCCGATATTTCGATAGGTGCACATACTGTCATTTTCAAGACACAAACGCAAAAAGATGTGCTTTGCAAGGGAATTTAAAACTCGCTATGAGGAGCATTCCCCGAAAAATAAAACACACACACGTACACTATAAAACTAGTGCCGCCACACAACCAAAGATGACCCAAGGCAGAAGTTATTGATAGCCAGTATTAATCAACAACGAATGGAATAGCATTAACTCTGTCTCTCAGTTTTTTGTCGGGGAAGAGAGGAGGATTGCACGCAGAATTTAAGCTGGAACCTCCCTCTCTATTCATTAGGCCACTTACTAAATTAACTTCAACTGTTTCCTTAATAACACTATCTCAAAAGCTAGCTCTCATGCCAGAACCGCCGTGTTGTTGTATTGGATAAGACGATCCATGTAAAGACAATGTTCTGCAACAGAAAATTTGCTCGGGTGTTGTAAGCATGTGTCACGCTTATGCTGAGTTCAAATGGTTCAAATGGCTCTGTGCACAATGGGACTTAACTTCTAAGGGCATCAGTCCCCTAGCACTTAGAACTACTTAAACCTAACTAACCTAAGGACATCACACACATCCATGGCTGAGGCAGGATTCGAACCTTCGACCGCAGCAGCAGCGCGGTTCTGGACTGAAGCGCCTAGAACCGCTCGGCCACTACGGCCGGCACCAATATATGTCATACCATAACTTCAAGGAATACAACAGACGCCCGCCTTACATAAAGCGTGATTGTTTTTACGGATCCTAAAAGGATTATAATCTTACGAGGGCTATTCTGAAAGTAGGGAACGTTTTGGCATTAAAAAAACTAAGTACAAGAAATACGTTTTGTTATATACATCTGAAAGAGCGACTGACATATTACTTTTCCACGAAGCCACCTAACACATTGAGGCACTTATCATAGCGGTGGACAAGCTTTGAAAGACCTTCCTCGTAAAATTCTGCGACCTGAGACTTCAGCCAGTGAAGTCACGCTTGCCTGGAGTTCCGCGTCGTCATCAAAGTGCTGCGTTGCAAGTCAGTTCTTCATCTTGGTTTGCCGTGTGAGTTCAAGCATTGTCGTGCAAAAACAGAAATTTGGACGTCAGCTTTCCTCGGCTTTTTTTTTTTTTTTTTTTTAACTGCTGTTCGAAGTTTGACAGTACCGGGCAGAATTTATGGTTGCTCCACGTTCGAAAAAATCAATAACAAGCGCACCTTGCCTATCCCAAAACACCATCGCCATCAACTTCGTTGCTGGCAAGGTTTGCAATCATTTCCTTGACTTTTGGAGGGACCTTGTGTGCTCCCACTCCATGGACTGTAATTTTGTCTCGCAATTGACGTGTTTCATCCAAGTCTCGTCACCGGTTACGATTCGATCCAGTAATGAATCACCATGTTTGTGGTAGGCCTTCAGAAATGTCGAGGTTGCCCACCATTCGCTGGTTTTTATGGTGTTCTGTAAGATTTTTGGGCACTCATCGTGCACAAAATTTGTGATGGTCTTGCTTTTGGGTGACTATTTCAAACAATAAAGTCCGTGAAACTTATGGAAAAGAAAGCGAAAGCTCCGTTATTGTGAAGCGACGGTTTTCACGAATCGTTTCATCAACTTCAGCGACCAGATCGTCAGTTACAATGCTCGGGCGTCCACTCTTCTCCTCATCATGAACGCTGGTTCGGCCATTTTTAAGCCGAATGCACTCATTTCGTTGTTTCCGTACACTTCGCACAGTTTACGATAAATTTTTATAGGTTTTAGGTTTTTTGCCGACAAGAGCCGTATCACAGACCGCGCTTCACAACTGGCGGGATTTTTTATTGCAGCGCACATTTACGATTCGAATATCGAAAAAACTAGACGCGCAGAGACGTTCCCACTGTCACGGATGGATGCCGACTGAGCTGTCGAGCACGAAAATACCAAAATATACGCGATCGGCACGCGCCTAGCGGCGTAAGATGGAAACATTCCCTACTTTCTGAACAGTCCTCGTAGATGATGGTGTAAAAACACGTTTCACATCATATGTCCGCAAAATACGACCAATACTGTTAGAAATGCTTCCTGCATAACGGAAAAAACCCTGGTATTTGGTGCCACTTTTGTATTATCATTGCTCACCCGATGGAAACGTTTGCCCTGTTTTCACTGTAACCACTCTGACGAAAGGTATCGTCAAGATGAGCAACTCAGCTGACTAACTCTCAGGGTCTGAGATGAATTTGGCCCCCTGAACACCTCGCTGAGCCGTATTGTGGCAACTGTCAGCTTGCAGATACAAATCAGTGTGAGTTAGCTTCCCTTAAATGGCATTTCCTAACGTACCATCAACCTCCGTCTTGATCATCATACCAGGGAAGGGAAGTCAGCCATCCGTTTCGACCTCCCTCGTGAAACGTATATTCGGGTGGATTGAATTCAGTTGCTCTAAGAAGCCAATAAAATGCTCATTACCATGCTGCTGAATAACAAAAGTATCGTTCTGTGTATCGGAAAAAACGCGCAACTCCGACACATATCGAAATCTTCCATAAACCTGCTGACAATAGTAAATGACAACGGGGTTTCCAGTGCAATTTCATCTGTCCGTTCTTGCTGTTGGTCACTGAATAAAAAGTAAATGGACCTTAACACATGTCGAAATAGATTCGTTACTTCAGTACCAACTGTAGTGGCCTATCAGCGACAGACGTGCGCCCGCGACTGCAGTATGAGCCAACCTGCCCCTCCGTGGCGACCGCTGGCGTCCCGAGTAAGATAAATGGTTGCTTAGTAGAAAGGAACTTCTGAGCTAGTTCCCACAGCAATGTCAACGTTTCGGTTAAGCACACAACAAATGACAGTATTTCAACGTTCTGACGGTTGCTTTCGGCCTTTTCGGGTAGATTTCTAAATAAGAATATCAAAACAGAATTTTTAAGCATCATTCTCATACTTCACGACATGAGGTATATACGTCATGACGTTTCTCTTTTGATCCGTATAATATACACGCTGTTTGTGGGATTTCATCGTTTTATTGCCGATCACGTAGGGAGCGGTTCTCGGAACCTCTGTCTTATAACTTTCTATTCCTTGTACCTACTTAGTAGTTCTTGACAGATGACAGTCGGCACTACGTAGCGGCTCGGGACACTGGCTCCTCTCGGCAGTACATCAGTTTATATCTTGACTCGTGTTGCTTTTATGTTAAAATGTAGGGTTGATATTCAAGGTGGTCAGAAACAATCTAAAAAGCTTGAAACGGTTTTGCAGGGGAGGTTGTGCTGAGAAATAACTTTTCGTAGTTATTTGCCATTGAAGTTAGACAATCAGGTCGACGCGCGTGCAGATTCCAACAGCCTGCCAGAGACAGTCTCGCCGAATTTGTTCTCCGTTTCGTTTCTTCAAGCCAAACAAACGTAGCTTTTGCTCACCTAGCTTAAATTTATCACTTTCGAAAAAGGCACATTTTAACTGGCAATGAGCATTTGAATAAACGGCAAGTAACAAACCCACAGATGTCTGTACATCACCGCATTTTGGAGCGTGGAAATACTTGAATTCGCTCTCGCAACAGCCTGATTGGCTAACTTCAGCTCTAAATAATTCGCAAACGGCGCAACGTATCGATTTTTTTGTTAACAGTCATTTCTCAGCACAACCTCCTCTGCAGCATCCTTACAAGCTTTTCTTTAGACTGTTTCTGACCACTCTGTATTTCAAACATGACCAACTACAATGTTATATATTTCACAGATGTAGTCTGAAGATGGATGTAATGTCCGAAACTGGTTACCAGCATTAGATATAAAAATATATTTGAGATTTCGTCTGCTACTTTCAACACAGTTTTATTTGGTCCCTTTGTTGTTTGTTTGTCACTTCGGTACAAATTTTGTAAATGATTTCAAAGTATCTTCTCTCTGAACTAAAGACTTGAAACTTTTAACATAGCGCAGAATTGGATGACAGCGCAACAACAAATCGCTTTTGTGTCTGGTGTGTGGTGGGATATCTGCGTACGACTGCTGTTCCTCCCTTTTACTGTTCCAATGGCGAATGTTTCGTGATAGGAAGGATCGCTGGTAAGCCTCCGTGTGAGCTCGAATGTAACTTATCTTCAACGTCTTTTTGTGATATATAGGGTGAGTCACCTAACATTACCGCTGGATGTATTTCGTAAACCACATCAAATACTGACGAATCGATTCCACAGACCGAACGTCAGGAGAGGGGCTAGTGTAATTGGTTACTACAAACCATAAAAAATTGCACAGAAGTATGTTTTTTAACATAAACCTACGTTTTTTTAAATAGAACCCCGTTAGTTTTGTTAGCACATCTGAACATATAAACAAATACATAATCAGTGCCGTTTGTTGCATTGTAAAATGTTAATTACATCCGGAGATATTGTAACCTAAAGTTGACGCTTAAGTACCACTCCTCCGCTGTTCAATCGTGTGTATCGGAGAGCACCGATTTACGTAGGGATCCAAAGGGAACGGTGATGGTCCTTAGGTACAGAAGAGACTGGAACAGCACTTTACGTCCACACGCTAACACCTTTTTATTGGTCTTTTTCAGTGACGCACATGTACATTACCATGAGGGGTGAGGTACACGTCCACACGTGGTTTCCGCTTTCAATTACGGAGTGGAATAGAGTGTGCCCCGACATGTCAGGCCAATAGATGTTCAATGTGGTGGCCATCATTTGCTGCACACAATTGCAATCTCTGGCGTAATGAATGTCGTACACGCCGCAGTACATCTGGTGTAATGTCGCCGCAGGCTGCCACAATACGTTGTTTCATTTCCTCTGGGGTTGTAGGCACATCACGGTACACATTCTCCTTTAACGTACCCCACAGAAAGAAACCCAGAGGTGTAAGATCAGGAGAACTGGCTGGCCAATTTATGCGTCCTCCACGTCCTATGAAACGCCCGTCGAACACCCTGTCAAGGGTCAGCCTAGTGTTAATTGCGGAATGTGCAGGTGCACCATCATGCTGATACCACATATGTCGACGCGTTTCCAGTGGGACATTTTCGAGCAACGTTGGCAGATCATTCTGTAGAAACACGATGTATGTTGCAGCTGCTTGGGCCCCTGCAATGAAGTGAGGACAATGTTTCAAGCGTCAACATTAGGTTACAACATCTCCGGATGTAATTAACATTTTACAATGCAACAAACGGTACTGATTACGTATTTGTTTATATGTTCAGATGTGCTAACAAAACTAACGTTGTTCCATTTAAAAAAACGTAGGTTTGTGTTAAAAAACATACTTCCGTGCATTTTTATATGGTTTGTATTAAACAATTACACAAGCCCCTCTCCTCATGTTCGGTCTGTGGTATCGGTTCGTCAGTATTTGATGTGGTTTACGAAATATATCCAGCGGTAACGTTAGGTGACTCACCTGTATATGTAGAAGCAAGCAATATACTGGTTGATTCATGTGAGCAGATACTGAAGTAAACCTGAAATATACCACATATCTCTGCTGTAATCCCATCAGAATGTTTGAAACCGACTGAAAATTTGAAACACACACACGAGTAAAACTAAGAAAATAATTATATAAATAAATAATTTTGTAACATAACACATTTGTAAATGGAGCTAAAAAGTATAAAAAAAATTCCAACCCCATATAGATTGCTAGCCGACACACAGATATTTCTGAAAATATGCACATGTGAAGTTTTAACAGCTATAACAATACTTGTAAATTTTAAAATGGAAAACTCGGGGCGCATGCAGCAGGTAGTAGTAAGGAGTGGTAGAGACTGGCTGTAGTTCAGAAAAATCTCACAACAGCTGATATCATCTGTAGTGCAGTGGAATAGTTAGTGACATATGTGAACTATTCGGCGGAGTTGGCTACTGCATGTACCCCACGTTCTTCGTTATAAATCATAGAAGTATTATCATAACTATTAAAAATTCACATGCACAAATTATTGGGACTACCTGTATTGGGCTATGAATCTGTGAGGGTCTCTGTTGCTCCATGAGATCCATAGCACTGTAGACAACGGCGCTCAGATCGATTCCGTATTTCTAGACTTCAGGAAGGCATTTGACATCGTCCTGCACTGTCGCTTAGCGAAAAAGAAAGAGTTTACCGAGTATCGGACCAGATTTGCGACTGGATTCAAGTTTTCCTTACAGGGAGAACACAAAACGTCGCTTTTAACGGAACAAAATAGACAGATTTAAAAGTAATTTCTGGAGTACACTACGGAAGTTTGATAGGACCATTATTGTTTACTAACTTACGCTAAGGACAACATACACAGACCCACGACCGACGGAGGACTCGAACCTCTGGCGGGAGGGGCCGCGCAGTCCGTGACATGGTACCTGTAACCGAGCGGCCACTGCGCGCAGCTTTTTCGTTTACTCGCGACCCTTACCAGGTAGGACGAATAGAAGAGATATAGAAGATCCAACGTGGAGTGGCACGTTTCATCACGGGATCGTTTAGTCGGATGCTCGATAAACTTCCGTGGCAGAACAAGAGAGGCGTAGTGCGTCAGAAAGGTTTACTATTGAAATTTCGTGAGAGCACTTTCCGGGAAGAATGGAAGAACGTATTATTTCCTCCCACCTACATTTCGCTGGCCGCTGCGGCCGAGCGGTTCTATACGCTTCAGTCCAGAACCGCGTTGCTTCTACGGTCGCAGGTTCGAATCCTGCCTCGGGCATGGATGTGTGTCATGTCCTTAGGTTTAAGTAGTTCTAAGTCTAGGGTACTGATGACCTCGGGTGTTAAGTCCCATAGTGCTCAGAGCCATTTTGATAGTCATCAAGTTTTACAATTGTGGACAGCGCCAGTTCAAAACGAGGGGATACCACTGGATGTTCTGTAGTGTTCCCTGATCGTGTCTTCCGGATTCTCCTTCCTCGCTGATATACTGTATTTACTACAGAGCTCCATTCAGTGCCTAAAGCACTGGAGCAGATGAGACATCTTCGGCAGAATTCCTCATCTATTCCGCCTCCCCTAGTGCCCTTCAGCCTTTGCAGCACTTGTATCCAGCAGATAAAAAGGGGTCCAGATAATATACACAACTGTGTTTCCTTCAACAGTGGTGGAAACTGGTATCGTTCTGGAGGGTACGAGGTATGAGGGAATATGGGAAAATGTACGAGCTGACGAAGCTGCCAAGGAGACGTGCAGGGAACATGGCGTGACAGAATGTTCCATTCCCCTGAAGGCTGTATTTCACTGGTGCGTCAGAGATACATGCATTTGTGGGCAAGGGAGCCCCCCTCCCCTCTTCTCCCTAGTTCTCAGGGAAAGGAAGAAACATAGTTTTAACAGGAGTTTATCATTCAAGACAATGATTATAACTCGGTAGTACGCAGGTTTTAACAGCGTCGGAGCTGGAACTTTTTTATGGCTGCTTACAAGTCGCCATTCGTCTTCTAAAGTATCACAAGTACTCCATACCTCAGGTCTAGCCCCCTTCCCCCCCCCCCCCCCCCCCAACAAATTATCGCACGGGCTTAGAGCCATTTGAACCATTTGAACTTACATCCCGCACAATATCCATGACGAGGAAATTCCAGAAATTAGAGTTAATACAGAGGCTTACCGACAATCATTCTTCCCACACGGCATTCGTGAGTGGAGCAGGATAGGGGGGATCAGTTAGTGGTACCAGAAGTATCATCCGCCACATACAGTTTGGTGACATGCGGAGTGTGATGTACGTGTAGAAACACCAATTTGTACATTTTAGTCCATTTTTAAAAACGTGTTGTATTAAAAAGATTTTTGTTTAAAAATTGTTACTATTATGATCCCAAGGAGTTAACATTTTAGAGAGCCTTGAACGGCGACGTTTAAAGACATCGAGCGAGCACCGCGGGTATAATATGAGGGAAGCGCGCCACTTCGGCGGCGGGGCGGCCGGTATTCAATTTGGCACGAGGCGAGGCGAGCCGAGGCGGCATGGCTGCGTGCTGCGCGCTGCGTAATTGCGTGCCTTCCGCCCCCTGGCCGCTGGAGATTGCGCCCGCCTCCTCCGTCGCCACCGGACGGCCGTTCCAGCAACTCCGGCAGCAGCGGCGGCAGAAGACCCACGGCGCAACTGCGCTCTCTAACCTTCCACCGGCTTTTTTCGTTTTTCTAGCTGCGTCCGGTCGTTAGTGCTGACGCTGGAGGAAAAGTTGCCGGGCGGCAGACGAAGACTGTTCATTCACAGCTTTCGCGCCTGTTACGAGATCCTAGCTGTAAATGAACGAGTGGAAGTGAAAGTTTGTAGCCGTTACTCTTATTTCATCAGCTACATCGTCTTGGAAAGATGTGACGTGCCTTTGATGTACTTCATTTAGACGCCAACTTGCAGGTCGTCACAAAGAGAGAACGGCAGACGTAGTTTCTTTGAGTAATATTATGTTTCAAGTGCTTTTGCTATACTGACCGAGGGAGCACGGAGGTTGAGACATTAGGACAGCGTTCGCGACGAGCGGAATTACAATTTCCGTGCGACTATCCAGACATCTTCTGCGATTTTACTGTATCACTTAACGTGAATATCAGAACAGTTTGTCTGAAGAACATATGGGCCATTTCCTTTCCATATCTCGCCAAGATCTTAGTTAGAGCCATGTCTCTGAAGGCATGTTAATCTTGAGACTGGATTCCGTTAGGAACCACATAACAAGTACACTACTGGGCATTAAAATTGCTACACCAAGAAGAAATTGAAATGCAGATGATAAACGGGTATTCATTGGACACATATATTATACTAGAACTGACATGTGATTACATTTTCACGCAGGTGGGGTGCATAGATCCTGAGAAATCAGTACCCAGAACTACCACCTCTGGCTGTAATAACGGCCTTGATACGCCTGGGCATTGAGTCAAACAGAGCTTGGATGCCGTGTACAGGCACAGCTGGCCATGCAGCTTCAACACGATACCACAGTTCATCAAGAGTAGTGACTGGCGCATTGTGACGAGCCAGTTGCTCGGCCACCACTGACCAGAGGTTTTCAGTTGGTGAGAGATCGGGGGAATGTGCTGGCCAGGGCAGCAGTCGTACATTTTCTGTATCCAGAAAGGTCCGTACAGGACCTGCAATATGCGGTCGTGCATTACCCTGCTGAAATGTAGGGTTTCGTAGGGATCGAATGAAGCGTAGAGCCACCGGTCGTAACACATCTAAAATGTAACGTCCACTGTTCAAAGTGCGTTTCACCAGGCAACGCCGGTCAACTGCTGTTTGTGTATGAGAAATCGGTTGGAAACTTTCCTTATGTCAGCACGTTGTAGGTGTCGCCATCGGCGCCAACCTTGTGTGAATGCTCTGATAACCTAATCGTTTGCATATCACAGCATCTTCTTCCTGTCGGTTAAATTTCGCGCCTGTAGCACGTCATCTTCGTGGTGTAGCAATTTTAATGGCCAGTAGTGTATTTCAAACCAAGGAAACTCCCTCACTGGTCGAATAAATTTGATACATTTTTTGTTACTGCGCATCGGTTTCAATCACAGAGTGATCATCTTCAGTACAAAACTAAGTCTAGCGAACTGTTATAACCACGAACATAATATAGCTTCAAACATAGGTGTTCATGACGAAGGACATACCAACCAGTAGGTAAGAATCAAACTTCGGCTGCTGGTTGTTATGTTCTCGGCTATGAACACCTATGTTTGAAGCTATATTTTGTGCATGATTATATAAGACTACTGCTCTTAGTCTTCCACTGAGGATAATCACTCTGTGATTGAAATCGATATGCAATAATAGAAAACGATTTAAATTTTATTCGACCAGAGCTAGAGTTCCCTTGTTTACAAAGCCCTAAATTCCACAGTATGACAGCAAACATACAATGGTCTAGAGTGATACAGGTAAATGAAACGACTTCATAACAAATGTAAGTGGGGATAATAGGGCAAAGATTTTAAACACTATGCTGTTTGCCTTAGTCTGACCTCCACAGTTGGAGAATTAAGGTACCACGGATTTCCGAGGACAACTGCCAGGTGACAGGGAGGTACAATAACATGAGGTAATGGTACTACCTCATTACACTGCGCTTGGTATATCTAATAATGAAATGATTCTCCACGTGTTTCTCTTTTTTCATGTGACTTCTGTCCGTCAAAGGTTCCTGCATAGTTAAAATGATTTAAAGATACACTATGTGATCAAAAATATCCGGACACCAGCAAAAACATACGGTTCTCATATTAGGTGCATTTTGCTGGCACCTACTGCCGCGTACTACGTGCCAGCGACCTCAGTAGTCACTAGACATTGTGAGAGAGCAGAATGGGACGCTCCGCGGAACTCACGGACTTAGAACGTGGTGAGGTGATTGGGTGTCACTTGTGTCATAAGTCTGTACGTGAGATTTCCACACTCCTAAACATCCCTAGGTCCACTGTCTCCGATGTGATAGTGAAGTGGAAACGTGAAGGGACACCTACAGCACAGAAGCGTAGAGGCTGACTTCGTCTGTTGACTGACAGAGACCGCTGACAGTTGAAGAGGGTCGTAATGTGCAATAGGCCGACATCTATCCAGACCATCACACAGGAATTCCAAACTGCATCAGGATCCATTGCAAGTACTACGACACTTAGGCGGGAGATGAGAAAACTTGGATTTCAAAAAATGTATCAAATGGCTCTATGGGACAACAGCTGAGGTCATCAGTCCCCTAGACTTAGAACTACTTAAACCTAACTAGCCTAAGGACATCACACACATCCATGCCCGAGGCAGGATTCGAACCAGCGACCGTAGCAGCAGCGCGGTTCCAGACTGAAGCGCCTAGTACTGCTCGGTCACAGCGAACGGTATTGTATTTCACGGTCAGCGCCTGTTCATAAGCCACACATTAAGCAGGTAAATGGCAAATGGCGCCTCGCTTGGTGTAAGGAGCGTAAAAATTGGGCGGTTGAAGAGTGGAAAAACATTTGTGGAGTGACGAATCACGGTACACAATGTGGCTATCCGATGGCAGGGCGTGGTATGGTGAATGCTCGGTGAGCGTCATCTGGCAGCGTGTGTAGTGCCAACAGCAAAATTCGGAGGCGTGGTGTTTTGGTGTGGTGGTATTTTTCAAGGAGGGGACTTGCACCCCTTGTTGTTTTGCGTGGCACTATCGCAGCACAGGCCTACATTGATGTTTTAAGTAACTTCTTGCTGGCCTGTGGTGGATTGGTTATACGACAATAACATCCCTGTGATGGACTAGCCAGCACAGAGTCCTGACCTGAATCATATGAACACCTTTGGGATGTTTTAGAACGCTGACTTCGTGCCAGGCCTCACCGAACGACTTCTATGCCTCTCCTCAGTGCAACACTCCGTGGCGAATGGGCTGCCGTTCGCCAAGAAACCTTCCAGCACCTGACTGAAGGTATGCCTGCGAGAGTGGAAGGTGTCATCAAGGCTAAGATTGGGCTAACAGCATACTGAATTCCACCATTACCGATGGAGGGCACCACAAACTTGTAAGTCATTTTCAGCCAGGGGTCCTGATCCTTTTGATAACGTAGTGTAACTATCATCCGTACTGGATCACAAGTGAGAGCGTGGTGAATATCAGTAGTCGGAGTGCATCATGTAGCGAACTGCATTACAGTAAGTCACTAGAAATGTGTTATATTTACGATTTTGTATTTTCCTCTCAAACAAACGAATGCGAAAAACACAGTGTTTTCAAGAAAATTATGCTATAGGGTTCTTGTTTTACCAATCATTTGAATGTTTTCTTATTTCTTAATCTTTTAACAGTGATGACGTGTTACAGTATGAAGAAACCTTCCTATCAAATGTTGAAACAAGGTGAAGGATGATGGTGTCACTCACTTGTCATTCTTTTGCCGATGATAATGTCTTACACAATTTGACTAAAAGAATGTTTTCGTGACGCAACACTTCCTGAAGCATGAAGGTATCGCTTGACTACAGTGATTAGATTCACTTGGGTACACATCGCGGTAGTTGTGCAGAGGCGGTGAGTTTTGTACAGGATTAGATGTTACCACATATTCGTACAACATTTTCGAAGTGTTCCTGAAGCTCAGGGAAGCTGTACGGCTTTAAGAAACAGTGGAAGCAACCTGTTGGAATCTTCTAGGCAATTCTCAAGAAATTATAGGTGTGTGTATGTGTGTGGGAGGGATTTGGGTGGGGCGCGGAGTTATATGTCAACATTTTTCACTGGTTTACTATATACGCGTAAATTCGCTTGGTAATTTAACGTTTTTAATAACCTTTCGTAACAGAAAGTTATCACAAACAATGGATAATGCAACAGGAAAGATCAGTCATCAGCATTTCTGTTCTCGATGAAACATCTCTTAGTTGTAAATTTATACTGCATTGAGAGTTAAATAGTATAATGATCAACGGCTGCTCACATCGAGAAAATACGACTGGCTATAGTACACCAATGACCGTTTCCAACTTTTCAAGATCGTTCTCATGCGGCATTCCAGATTATCGCACGTAATAACAATGGAGTTCATAGTATAAATGGACATCAATTTCTGCGGTAATGGCCATGTTAGGTGCGGCGCCGCTTCGTGACCACTCCGCGCCGTTACGTGATCGCTGATGTGGGCTGGAGGTCACGGCGGCGGCTGTCTGTGGTTTGCAGTACCACAGCCACAGTTTAATCCAGGATTGGGCGTCAGGTTATGACTTCTAGATAAGGCATCTCACCAGGTGCACTCATCTACTGCACAGTCAAGGGCTATCCATTGACATATGTGACGTTTATCTCAGAAAACAAACAAGATAACTGGAGTAGTGACATGAACGCGAAGCATGCCAGCTGCCAGCAGGTGGTGTGTGTGTGTGTGTGTGTGTGTGTGTGTGTGTGTGTGTGTAACTAACTATATCTATTTTTAATCTTTATCATACTTACTTAAAAACGCTTAAATAAGTTGTAGCTGTATGCATTGAGCACGACTCGAACCTGCGACCGCAGCAGTCGCGCGGCTCCAGAGTGTAGCATCTAGAACCGCTCGGCCACTCCGGTCGGCTATAATATGTCCATACTGAGGGGTTGCAGTGTTAGTTATTCATTTGTCACAGTCGTCAGCAATGGGGTGGTGCTCAGGAGGCCTATCTGTGTAAGCTGCCAGCAACTGTGCAGAGTTTAGAAGTGAACAGTGTTTGCAGCACTCCACTCTAGGGTACAAGCATGCTACATCGACAAGTACATACACCTGTCGAATAGCTTCATCCATTTCAAAGGGGTCGCATTCTGATTCTGTGATAGGCAAAATGGGCTTATCGACGGATTGCTGCACGTGGATGGCACAGTGTAATTGTAGCGTGCCGCTGCTTTCATCAGAGATCTGTGGAACATTCCTATACCTGTAGAACAGTTTCTCTGGAAGTCCACGTAGTACAGACGCACGTCAGGATCGACGGATGATACGAGCAGCGGTGGTCGACCAAGCATCATCCACGGACGAGATCTGGGCACATACTGCACTTGCCGTGTCATCCGGGAGCATTGGGAACTGTCTACCTGCAGTAGGACTAAGACCACTGACCCAGGACGCCATCGGTCATGGCTACTCAGGTGTTGTGAAAGAGTTGACTGGAGAGTGGAATTATGCTCTGTTGTCTCCATTGATTAGAGCAGGCTGTGTCTGTATGCGAGTGATGGGCATAAGGGTGTATGACCTAGAATTGATGAGCTGCCTTTTTTTCAGAGCGCATTCGTTCACTCCATACAGACCTCATCCCTGACTTCAAGGTGCGTGGAGGGGCTGGCGGGGGGTGGGGGGGTGGGGTGGGGTGGGTGGGGGGCCTTATTTACAACTCGTGGTCACAATGGATATTTCTGCAGGGTAAGGTACCGCTGGTCGCTACTTTTTACAGGCTGTTATCCCAGTGGTGCTGCCATTTCTTCGACAGAGAGGTGACGACCTTTTTCGGCGGGACAGTGCACATCCACATACAGCTGGTGCATCACAATGTGCTCTTCGTGATGAACAACTGCCCTGGGCAGTAACATCATCAGATCTCTCGCCAATGGAAGACGTATGGTACATTATGAAACACGAACTTACTCATTCTCCAGCGCTGCAAGAACCAGGGCCGAGCTGTAACAATAGTTTGCAGGATGTCTGGGACAATCCACCGCATGATGCCATTCGGCACCATTGTGAGATTCGCATGAGAAAATGCACGCCTTCGTGTCCGCCAAAGGGGATACAATGCAAATGTTAGGGTACACTTTCCTGTGACGTGTGTGTCTGATTTGGAACGAACTTATCATGTATTTCTGACATGATGAAGTACCCGTCACCTCACTTGTCAATAAAAATACCTTCTTCTCCGGGGCTTTTGTGCAGCTAGAGCTGTGGTGTATTAAAAATAATTGGAGCTACTATGCTGTGCAAACAATGTCTAACCAGAGCAGCGACACGGAAGGATCAACCAAGAGCGGCCGAAAGTTACGACACGAGCTGATATTTAATTTAAGCAAGCTAAGGGATGGAATCGAGAACCCGTCACAATTATTTTCCGCCATTTCTGCAGCTACCGAAACGGTTATTTCACCGAGCACTGTCTAGATTCCTAGATTAATGCGTGCATGGTTCTTATGGCTCATTTTAACTACAGACATACAACGCTTTCGAATCATCTACATTTCCTGATGAATCTGTATAAGAGGATAGTCTCGTTCGGAGTACTCCTTCTCACAGTGGTAAGTGAGTGAATAAGATGTCGGACAGCCAAATTTTCTAAAGGAGTAATGATTCACGTTTGAGCTTTACAAGGTGAAACGTAAACGGAAACAGTTGACGAACATGCAAGAATGCATCGGCTAGAGATTTAAGCAACCCCCCAATTATCCCGTAACCTTCTGACTACTCTCTCTAGAGACGGAAAATGTTTACTTCTACATTCTCCACGCAATGAGTGTGACACATGCCTTACAAATTTCGAAAGCAGTCGATTTATCTGACATTCATTCTTCGAGAATAATGTACCGGGTGATCAAAAAGCCAGTATAAATTTGAAAACTGAATAAATCTCGGAATAATGCAGATAGAGAGATACAAATTGATACACATGCTTGGAATGACATGGGGTTTTATTAGAAACAAAAAAATACAAACGTTCGAAAAATGTCCGACAAATGGCGCTTCATCTGATCAGAATAGCAATTATTAGCATAACAAAGTAAGACAAAGCAAAGACGATGTTCTTTACAGGAAATGCTCAATATGTCCACCATCATTCCTCAAAAATAGCTGTAGTCGAGGAATAATGTTGTGAACAGCACTTTAAAGCATTTCCGGAGTTATGGTGAGGCATTGGCATTGGATGTTGTTTTTCAGCATCCCTAGAAATGTCGATCGATCACGATACACTTGTGACTTCAGGTAACCCCAAAGCCAATAATCGCAAGGACTGAGGTCTGGGGACCTGGGAGGCCAAGCATGACGAAAGTGGCGGCTGAGCATACGATCATCACCAAACGACGCGCGCAAGAGATCTTTCACGCGTATAGCAGTATGGGGTGTTTTTGTTTTTTTTTCGTTCTAATAAAACTCCATGTCATTCCAAGCATGTGTGTCAATTTTTACCTCTATATCCACATTACTCCGTGGTTTATTAAGTTTTCAAATTTATACTGACTTTTTGATCACCCGGTACTTTGTTATCACCTTATCTGCGCAGACAGTTTGTGGTGTTCCCATGAACGCAAGGTTGGCTTCCATTTACTGGACACCACATGATTTTATATTTGCATTGCAGGAAATATCACACACGAGTCACAGCACATATCATAGTGGCTGCCTGGAGCTGAAGTTCTGAGGACCAAATAAACAAACAGATAAAATGATTTGCAGTAACCAGCACAGTTTGGGTGTCTTACTTTGGTTGTACAAAATATTCTGGGTTTTCTTGCTGCATCGTATCTGGGTAAAATCTCGAGCTTTGGACGAAGTCATCTATCGTCTTCGTCAGGAACAGTTGGCTGTCGTGGCTATTGTTCTGGCGGCTGTTTATAGTCCGTAGATGGCTTGTAATTGGTCTGCGTACGTAATTATTACGTCATGTGCCAGAGATTTTGCACGTGTCTGTACAAGAGGCGCCAGACCCCTCGTGAGGACGTAAACAGCGCACTCTCCCACGTTATAATTTCTACTGCTTCTTTAATGACATAATACCAGTATACGAGGTGTAACAAAGAGGTATGAGCAAACTTTCAAGAAACCTTTCTCACACACAGAAGAATAAAGATGGTTGTAACAACATGGGTCCACAGACAATTAATTCCATGCTATAACTAATTTTCTACTTTTCTTCATAATCACATTAATCATGGGAAACACAAGTCTTTTTCGTCATACTTAACAAACAGACTGCAAAACCTTGTGCTCGAAGGGACTGCCATAAGATTCAGTCTCTGGTCCTCTCCTGTTCCTTATTATGGGTTGTCGAGAATCCTCAAGAAATTGTGTAATCCCATCATCAACAAAGATTTTCTGTCGGCCTTTGGGCGGGCATTGTTGATCACTGTTTGTTAGAATCTCATGATCTTCACCTACGACCAACAGGTAACCTCACCATGCTTACACAGAGAATACTCCACTTTTTGTGCTACTCGTACAACATTTGCCTTTACGAGTGTGCAAAACATCTACTTCATGCACGATGCAACTCCTCCTCATTTCGGTATTAATGTTCGTAAATTTATAAATAAAAGATTCCGTAAAAAACACGGACAGGTAGAGGTGGATCAATTCCTTGGCCTGCACGTTCTACGGATCTAAATCCACTAGACTTTTATTTGTGGGGGTATAAAGGCACATTTGCATGCCGAGCGTGAGTTTCCTCGGAAACGCGAGATATTAATTAAATAAATAATCAGTGACAAATAAATAAAGCCTATGGCACACAACTGCAGCGCTGTGTCGCTGATAAAACAAAAGCACAATTACGTTACTCGTATGTTTGATTAAGAAAAGAGAGCTCTGGTTGAAGTGGTGCGAGAAGCACGTGTTTTAGATTATTGTCTGGCACACCGCCATATTTCATGTTATAGAAAATTACTGCGAGTTGCAACCATACTAGGCACTCGATTCTGCAAAGAATTTATATTTATAAAAGTAAGTAGGATTATGAACTGCAGGCTTATTCATTGAATATATCTGATTTAACTAACTGTGTAATTTTTTTGTTTAGTAGACAATCACCTCTGTACGACGTTTTGGCATGGCTGGCAAATTATTGTAATATTGAGATTTAGATTATGAGTCCGCACCTACCGCAGCAGTCTTTGGAAACGATTTAATTACGAAGTCCGATTATTTCAGTTTTATTTCACGGTCAACTACGAGTAACATTGCCTTTACGAAAAAGCCATTGTCAAGCGTCTGATACCGAATAATTAAAACCTGACGACACATAGGAGAGACAATCATACAGATAAAATAATTAATATTTTATTTTATTTTATTTTATTAATTTTATATTGGCGACTGCGTGTCGGACTTGTTATTTTGTCATTTGTTACATTGTTCTCTTTGTTTCATGTGAAAAATCAACTTTCTGGATCTGGACTTGACTATATGAGAAATAACAAAAATCAGAAGATATTTGCCAATTATAAAATTTTGCGGGAAGACGCAAAGAAGCTTCCAGCAAAATAAGGTAAGACGCAGCATCTTTGCATTAGCAGGCTTGACCAGACGTATAATTCAGTGTATTAGCTTTTCAGTAAAATTTTGTAGTGTTTCTTTTCCGCATAACAGTTTCAGTGATAAATTTCATTCTCAGTACTTTTCCCTAAACAATAACGTATGCAACAATACCAATACACGAGTGTACAATATGGCCGACTTCTGTACGATATCATGTAACATGGCCAGCAGCCATTACCAATAATCTCAAATTCAGTTTATATTTTTAAATTATCAGACAGCCATTGTTGCTACAACCGATTCATGCTCAACTGCATTTTATTTTAAAATCAGTGTCAAATATTTTCTTGAAACATATATCACGTGTGGCATGGTAATAACTAGAAAACAATACGCAAAAATGGAACAGCAAAGACGTACTATTCAGACGCAATCCGACTCGGACGAGAGACAAATGTTAGAAAATGACTTTACGACAGCAACCGGTAGTGACGATTCATCAAACATTGACGCAAGTGTTGACGAAAATTTTGACAATAGGCCTTCCACCACAAAAATTTCAAAGTCTCAATCAGAGCCCATGTTAATGCATGACGTCACGTCTAATGACGCGGCGGGGGCAGAGACCTTGCAAACGGCAAACATTGCCGACATGTTACAAATGCTAATGAAACAAAACGCCGAAAACATGGCAACCTTACAGACGCAAAATGAACAGTTAAAGACACAAAATGACGGAATCAAATCTGATCTCATAGCACTCAAGACAGGTAATGACACTTTATGTAAGCGTGTGGAACTTATAGACGCCACACTGACCAAACAGATGACTGAACTCAGTGCTAAATTTTCCCAGCTTAATACGAGACAAGAAAAGACTACAACTGACGTAGCACTTTTACAGACACAAGTAAAAAACCTTAATGTCACGTGTGAAGTTCTTACTGAACAAATTCAAACATATCCTTCAGTACATGACAACCTTGAAAAACGAATTACTGACGTACAGAATAAATTTGACAATGTTGAACAACACCTGACTGACATCTTACAATCTGATGCCACAGCTCATTTTCAAAATATTAATAAAGAATTTCATGATTGGGTAGTCAACAAAGACAAACATTTTGATAGATGCTTACGTGAAAATTTACCAACAATTGTGCACGACTCCGTAGCGCAATACATTACTAATAACAAACAGCTGATCAGTGACGCAGTACAATCCGTCACTGCACCCATGAGACAATTCACCGATCGACCACAGTCTGAATGTAACGAAAATATCAGTCAAAATGTACAGTTCAGAAACCAATATACATTCGAGTATGATACACACATTCCGCACACGACAAATACACAAGAACAAAACACACCACGACTACAACACATACCACGATGTGGAAACACAAACACAAGCTATTATCATGGTAAACCACAGCAACATTATCGTAATTACTCGCCAGCTGGACATAGCAGTAATTACAGTGGGACAAATCCATATCATAATGCAAAGGAAGACGAAAGCTTAATGAAACACAGGCAATTTCAGATTTTTATCCCAGAAAAACGAACCATTCATCCGGTGATTTTTCTCAAATCTTTTAGTAACGCATTTCCACGCACTTGGAGTGACCGGAAAAAGATTTCATATATTGTCGGTTACATCCAAGGCGATGCAGCTGTCTGGGCATACAGTCAAGCTGACGTATGTACCACGTACAGTGAGTTTGAGCGTGCTTTTCTGAACAAATTCTGGTCGCAATCCGTTCAGGAGCGACTCAGAAGACAAATTTTAGAACCTGAAACTTTTAACAGTAAAAATGGTAACTTACGCAGATATTTTGAAAAATATTTGAACATGGGACACTTTTTAGACGAACCAGTCGCAACGCGAGATATACTCCGTGCGTTGAAGGCCAAATTGCCTTTTAACATTAAAGAAAAACTCCTACATATCCCGGATGACGATTCAGATTATTTTTTAACAGCTTTAGATTCGGTTGACATGTTACTTGAAGATCAGCGCTCCGCGCGGCAAAACAGCAGCCACAATGTTTACACTAGTGGTATGCAAAACATGCAGGCTTGCCAACACAATTCTGGCGCGCCCACAGTTGGATACGCGGTACAACAAAAACAGCAAACTCACATGCCGTCTCAGTACGGAAATCAAAATCAACACGCGTATTCCAATACAAACAATAGTTACAACAGTAATAACATTTCATGCGGCAATCCATACAAAAGGCACCGCGGTAATAACTACAACGGTAACAACGGATACAAAGGTAATAACAAAAACACAAACAGAAATAGAAATAATAATAACTACGAGCCAAGACAGCATCAAGGTTGGACTCGTAACGATCAGTACTTTCATTCAAACTCTGCTTTACCACAGCAGCCACCAGGTCAAAATTGGAGCATACCTTACGACCGACAGGTAAGTTATAATGCGCAACAGCAACAACAACCGCAAAAGTTTGGAGATCATAATAGGCAATATCCGAACGTGAATATAATAGAAATGACACCTGATGCACAACCTCAATCTGTGTCAGTACCTAGTACAAATGCTAATCCAACAAACTAGAAACAGTCACTACTTTGCCCCAGGTCGTGGCTGAAGAATCCTTGGGGGGCGGCTTCAATGTTAATCAGTTATTTGACACCACACTTGAACAACAGAATAATGATATGCCGAGTAATTCTAAACAAAAACTACCTGTTTTATTTATAAGATACAACCACAATAACAATATATCAGATGAACTTTTACAAGACAGTACACAATGTCGTTTAAACACAAATGAAATTGTTTTAGCATCCACTACTGGTGTAGTAGGTGGGATTCCAACTACTATTATCCTAGATACAGGTGCAGCTGTGAGCGTTTTATCTTTTAATTTTTATAAAAAGATGTGTGAATTGGAACCTGTGCCTGAGTTTCCTGCCCAAAACTGTAAAATAACTACTGCACTAGGTAATAAGTCATGTAGGGTTACGAAGCAAGTTTTTGTAAACGTTAAAATAGGTAATGGAACCGTACAATGGCCATTCCTGGTTGTACAAAACCTTGTGACTAATTGCATATTAGGAATAGATATTATGAGCGAGAAGGACTGCATTATAGACTTCTCCAAAGGTAAATGTATTTTAAATGATAAAAGCAGGGTAATTATTATTGATTTGGACAGGAGAACTCTAAAGCATGACAAACACTGTACAGGGTACAAGGTTCAGTTAGTACTTGACAAAGACATTCAAGACATGCAAACACACTCATCTGACGCAGAGCTAATGGACTTGAAAACATTGCTTGATCATAAGATAAGTGAAGCTACAGCTCTCAGTGTACATGAACGTATAAAACTACAGGAAGTGTTATCCAAATATTTACAAGTTTTTACCAAACGATTAGGTGTTATCAACACGTATGTGTACAAGATTGAAGTTAAGCCTCACAAGATCTTCTACCATAAGACATATAACGTACCGTTATCTCAACGACCTGCTGTGTGGCAAGAATTAAAACAAATGTTAGACTGGAAGGTCATTGAACCATCCACCTCACCTTACTGTAGTCCTCTACTTGTTGTCAAAAAATCAAATGGAAGCATTAGGTTAGTGTTAGACGCACAAGCTATTAATGAAATAATTTTACCGGTTCACACAAAACCTGAAAAATTTAGAAGAGCAATTACAGAAATTTCTAGATGCAAAATATTTTTCCACAATAGATCTCGCTAATTCGTTTTGGCAGGTGGGTATCACTCCTGATTCTCGGAAATATACTGCATTTATGTTCGGGGGGCGAACCTATCAGTTTTGTGTTCTACCCTTCGGACTGAATGTCAGCTCTGGGGTATTCATTACAGCCCTGGATACCGTGCTTGGCGACGATTTAGTTGAGACAGTCACACACTATGTAGATGATATACTAATAGCTACACAATCCTGGAATGAACACGTTGACACACTTCAAAGAATTTTAGAAAAATTTGCACAAGCTGGAGTCACAGCCAATCTTAGAAAATCAAAGTTTGGTTGCAGTGAGATAAAGTATTTAGGACATATCATTAATTCACAGAGCATACGTCCGGATCCCAGTAAATTAGATGCTATCAGAAACTTTCCTAGCCCTCGAACTAAAAAGCAGTTAAAATCATTCCTTGGGCTATGTTCATTTTTCAGACGTTTTTTGCCACAACCACTTTTGAACAGTAAACATCTGCTAAATCTACTCAGAAAGAATCAAGTTTGGATCTGGTCGGAACAGTGCCAGAATGACTTTAATACAATTAAACATGCTTTAGTGAATGCTAACATATTGAGCCATCCAGATTTCAATTTAGATTTTTGTATGACTTGTGACGCTTCACGTACTGGCTTGGGCTGTTGCTTATTTCAAGTTGTAAAGAATAAAGAGGAGGAACAGATAAGAATAATTGGGTTTGCGAGTCGCACTCTAACTGAATGTGAGCGTACATACTCCACTACTGAGTTAGAAACACTTTCCATAGTATGGGCATTCAAGAAATTCAATTATTATTTATTTGGAAAACATACAGTAATTTACACCGATCACCAGGCCCTGACATTTTTGCTAACTTGTAAACTTGTACATCCTAGACTATCACGATGGGCAGTTACACTTCAGAACTACTCTTTTGAAATTAAGTACATAAAAGGTAAGGACAACACCATTGCAGACACTTTGTCTAGACTTCCACAAGGTATGAATGATACCAACAGTGACTTAGAAAATATAAATGACTACAGGATTCTCTTAATGCAAGACAAGCAGTATCACCAATATTATATTGATATGTGCAGAAACATGGCTGAATTACAAAAATCTGATCCTCACTGGTATAAAATAATAACATTACTGGTAGAAAAACACAATCATCCTTTGACTAAGTATTACAAGTTACACAATGATGTGCTATTTTACCGCCGACATCCAAATGCTACTAACTGGTGTGTATGCATTCCCAAAGAGTCTGAACGTAATTTAATTTGGCACACACACTTAGCTTGGGGTCATTATGGGACAAAAAAGTGTTTAGCGAAGCTCAGTACATACTGTTATTTTAGCAATATGAGAAGAAAAATTTACAGGGAACTGAAAACATGTGTCATATGTCAAAAATCAAAACCTCAGAATTTATCCACAAAAACAGATTTACATTCTATTTTACCTAGTAAACCCCTGGAAATTCTGTGTACTGACATCAGTGGACCGCATCCAGCAAGCTCTGGAGGCGTCAAATATATCTTGGCTTTTTACGATATATTTTCTAAACATGTTAAACTTTATGCTTTAAAATCCGCCACTGCAAGTGCTATAATACGAAGATTCTCAAGTGATTACCTGACGCACGTGGGAAAACCTAAAGCAATTCTATCAGATAATGCAGCATACTACTCTGGGTACAAATGGAGAAATTTCTTGAAGGACAATAACATTAAAAGTATATTTATTTCGAGGTTTAGTCGACAATGTAACGCGACTGAGAGACTTTTCCGAGAATTAAATCGTTTCATGAGGACCTATATTTCATCAAAACATACTAATTGGGTGTCCTACCTAAGTCTTTTCGAAGACGTACACAATAACTTAAATATTTACGATACAAATTACACACCTAACGAGATCATGTTCAATTGCAAACAGAACGATCAGTGGATAGAACCATTACCTAAGTTGTCAGACAAGGAAATCACACCTGAACAGAAAATAAAAGAAGTATTGACTAAGCTGACACATCACGCACAGATACGAAACAAACATCACAGAAACATAATAAAAAGAAAACAAAAATTCGAGGTAGGAATGCTGGTACTACTTCGTACTCATCATAAATCAGTAGCACTCAAACGACGCAACGCTAAGTGGCGTCTGCTATATGAAGGACCTTATATAATTGTTAACATACCGCACCCTGGTGCGTATCTGTTACAACATCGTAGAACTAACAAAATTATTGGGCTATACGCACACCGAGATCTTAGAGCATTTCATGCTGAATAATGTCAAAGTCATACCCATCAAAATATTGCTAAGCAACTCGAAAAACTCTGTTGCTACAACACAGATAATAAGTAGTATAGAAATTTTCATTTCAGCGTTCCAGAGTCGCAGTTGAAGACAGAAGAACTTTTCTTTCAACGCCGCGGCTCCACCGAGAAGGCTGAATATTAAAGTAAAATTTATGATTACGTAGCAGTGAATGACATATTAATTTTTCACGGAACATTTGTTATTGTAGGTACCACTAACTTGGTATGACACCTGACGAACTGACAGACGTCATCTGTGAAGCGATCTTTTACTTTGAGAAATAGATTAGACGCACATCTCTCAACACGAAAAGCATCTATCAATAGTCAAGGCCATACAGACACTCTACACACACGCACAAAACGCGAGGAATCGAACATTTTCTCTCTCTTACTATTTTGAATATTTATTGAGTAGTGAAAACGCCTGATCTTGCCTACTGATGTAATGAATGTTGTGTCTAACCTATCTTAATTTCAGATGACATCACAAAAAACATCGATAATATCCCAGCAAAACCGCTAAAGAGGATGTAAATATCTGCAATTCATGTAATCAAATGTGACACAATGTAATAACCTATAGCGATGTAATGATGATGTAAACATGTTTATGTGCAACTGTATTATGTTTATACTAAGAAAATATGTGACGTGTGTATGTATAATTACTTTTTTTTTTTAACTGATGTATCATGTAAAAATTTGAACAAAACGAGTGCCAAAAAGACATTGCATAGTGAACCTCTGTTCACGGACATTAACGAACATTACTAACTCTGCAACTACGCAGAAACCTATGTGAAGGAAACGGTTAATGCCACTCATTATGCATCGTACCTATGTAAACGCGTTAAACGATTTCCTTGATTAATAACTACGAACATTTAGGTGAGCTATATTCAGCAAAAAACTGAAATGTGAAGTGCATAATTCGTGCATCGTCTAGTGACATTACTACAGTACCCAACTTCAAGATGTTAACTGGATTAAATGGATACAAAGTGCCTATCCAGAAAACAACACGACGGGTGGAAGCATTTTGGTTGAAACTTCAGGGAATGAAATGTTCTCGAAATGTGACGGACACTCTTACCTGGACTGTCCAAGGATCGACGCCAGCTATGTGCCGTCCGAGGTTCTGCAACCAAGCTTCCACGGAATGTAAAAAACGAACTGCACGTGGACCAATTACTCGACGGGTCACGTCTGATCTGTAATAAGCAATGCTTTTACTCACAACGAACTGCATCACAACGACTATAATGGAAATAGGAAATGGACACGCTTATGTATTAATCACGTTGTTATACAACGATGTTACTCTGATCAAAAAACTTTACCACGACGATACTAACCTGTAAAAAATTATTGTGCAGCAGATGAATATGAACTGTGATAACGACACGATGTGTATAGGTCAACGCACCTGAAACATACGGACATTTTTCTTTGAAGTATTTCAAAACAATACTATGTAACTAAGAACATTCAACAATCTAAGTTGTATTGTGTTATAACGAATATTGTAAATTTAAAACTAAGTTACCTGTCATAGAATGTAGTCTTCATATGTAATCTTGGTTGAATATTTTCTTTGTGCAACGACTGAGAAACGTGCGCACACGAACAATATGAACTGCAATACTGTGCCGCATGATCTAACTGTACGACATAACGGCAGTCACACAGACGCTTCTGCGCATGCGCGCACTCTATCTGCCAACATAAGAACTTTTAAGGCACACCCGCGTCATTCAAAGTTTGTATATAATGTGTATAATGTGTATAATGTAGGTCATGTAAATAGTTGTAGATAACTTAGATTTTCTTGTGCCTTTAGGTGAATTGTTCGCCTGCAGGTGTGTCCTTTCGCCTCGCAATTCAGGGGGCAATATAAAGGCACATTTGCATGCCGAGCGTGAGTTTCCTCGGAAACGCGAGATATTAATTAAATAAATAATCAGTGACAAATAAATAAAGCCTATGGCACACAACTGCAGCGCTGTGTCGCTGATAAAACAAAAGCACAATTACGTTACTCGTATGTTTGATTAAGAAAAGAGAGCTCTGGTTGAAGTGGTGCGAGAAGCACGTATTTTAGTTTATTGTCTGGTACACCGCCATATTTCATGTTATAGAAAATTACTGCGAGTTGCAACCATACTAGGCACTCGATTCTGTAAAGAATTTATATTTATAAAAGTAAGTAGGATTATGAACTGTAGGCTTATTCATTGAATATATCTGATTTAACTAACTGTGTAATTTTTTTGTTTAGTAGACAATCACCTCTGTACGACGTTTTGGCATGGCTGGCAAATTATTGTAATATTGAGATTTAGATTATGAGTCCGCACCTACCGCAGCAGTCTTTGGAAACGATTTAATTACGAAGTCCGATTATTTCAGTTTTATTTCACGGTCAACTACGAGTAACATTGCCTTTACGAAAAAGCCATTGTCAAGCGTCTGATACCGAATAATTAAAACCTGACGACACATAGGAGAGACAATCATACAGATAAAATAATTAATATTTTATTTTATTTTATTTTATTAATTTTATAGGGGCACCTGAAAGCTCTTGTGTACAGAACCCTAGTACACAATGTACAGTCTTCGTGCCCGTACTCTGAAGCACTGTGAACCAATACGCAACTCTCCAGGGATACATCAGGGCATCAGGGATTTACTGCAAGGGCAGTTTGATGCATGTATCCTTGTTAATGGAAGTCATTTTGTACATTTCATTCAGGGAAGTGTTTATACTGTATTTATACATTTTTGTCCTGTGTGTTCCCCATGATAAATGCGTTGAATATTTATGGAAACGGAGCTCTAACATGGAAATAAAGCGTGTCCGGGTCCATATTCATATAAAATATTTTCTTCCTGTAGGTGTGAGGTATGTTTTCTGAAAGTTTGAACATAACTTTTTGTTACAACCTTATACACTAGCTTAGCAATTGTCTTGGGACGTACACCTAATATCGCGTGGGGCCTCCTCTGGTCCTCTGGACTGCAATTAGACGCTGTGGAAGTGAGTATGCAGGTCCCTGGTACTCCTCTGGAAGCAGCTAACACCAAATCGTTTGCAGAGCGCCAGCCAATTCTGACCTGTTCCTGGGTGCAGGGTTCACGACACGGAGGCTGCGTTCTGTGACATCCCAGGTATGATCGACGGGGTTCAAATACGGACTCTGAAGTGGCCGTATCAGACTCTGGACCTCCGCTGCATTTGTGATGTGGGAGCGATGTGGCAGCGCTTTATCATCTTGAAATATCGCAGAACCATCAGGATGTTGGAAGGCCCAGAATGGGTGGAGATGGTCCCCGAGCGGCTCAACATACCGCGGACCATTCATAGTTTCTTCTAGAACGACTAGGGGGCCCATTCCATACAACCAAAATGCATCCCAGACCATAACAAAGACACTACTGCATTGGATCAGACCTTCTTGACAGGCGGCATCCATTGATTCATGTTGTCTCCGCCACACACGATGCTTCCAATCGGCATGTGCAGTTTTAAGTCGTGATTCCTCGGACCATATCATGTTACGCCATTGTTGCAGTCTCCATCACTGGTGATTAGCCACAAATGAGCCCCATGACTTTGAGTTAACAGTGCCACCCGTGTGCGGTGCCCATTCCCATATCCATACGATCCACTGGGAGACGTGTCTAGTGCGTCCTGTGTTGAACTGAGCCGCGATTTGTTGCACTGTTGCCCTTCTATCGATATTGATGATTCGTTTCAGATGTCACCGGTCACGGTCATTGAGGCCTGGTTGGACGGCCGGTAGTTCGTCGGTTGTGCACTGTGACATCCTCATTCAACCATTGACGAAACAGCCTGGGCACGGTTGAATGTGTGAAACCGAGTTCTTGTACCACCGAAAAAAAACGAAATTCGCAACCGTCGGCCACCAACCACCGTACCCCGTCCGAACGGCGTCAGGTCATGACGACGTAGCATGTTAGACAAATCACTTTTACAATCACTTCTCAGAAGATCTCCTATACAACTGCAGCTGCCACACAAGGAGTGTGGTGCAACATCTGATCCCCACTATCCCACGACATTGTGTCAGCGTAGGAACGTGGGACAAGATCTGGTTTAATCAAACATAATTGTGTGTTTATTTATGAGACTGCGCTTAGTAACCGCTGAGTTCTCGGGTTCTCGGTTTTAATGTGGTTTATCCCACGCTTCTACGTGGGTTCTGTTATTCAGTCGAAAGCAGGATGTGCTAGAACAATTTGTCAAGACAGCAGCTACAACCTTAGTGGTGAGTGGAAACGAGTTCTCGGCTCTGAGAAGAAACAGAGAAACAGCTAAATCGTTTACACTCCTGCGACAACCCTGGCGCCACCAGTGCAGACATAAACACAGTCCCTGACGGTATGATGTAACGATGACGTACGTAGAGCGACCAAAAGCCGTCTATGGCCTACAAACGGTCACCGCAACAGCAGTCACTACAGTCAGTTGCTCCTGATGAAGACGATAGAGGATTTCGTCGAAAGCACGAGCTTAAACCCAGAATATGTTGTACAAGATCTCATAGCTGAGTTTGCTATTCATTTTCCGGAAAATTAAACCCGTAACACACACCGTGCAATACCAGTTTGTGAGGCCGCGCAGCGAGTATGTACTCTGCCCCTGAAGACTCTCGTGCACACTCTCGTGCGTGCACGCAGCGGGCCTGGTGCGAGTTCACCTTCCCGGCCAGACCCGTCATTATCAGCCATTAGGCGGCTATCTGCGTCGCGATCGGGCGCGCACCGCGGCCGCGCCGAATCGCCGATCGGCCTCGCGACGCCGACGCCGTCGCACCCACCCGCACCAGACGCCCACCACCCGGCAGGCTGGGGACGGACGTGACGAGTCGGCTGCCTCGCACCTGTCTCACATCACAGAGAACTCAGCAACGCCCAAGACTGAACGTCACAGACATCCCCGATGAGGGCGTCCCACGGCAAGGAACAGCACTTCTGCGAAATATAAGCACGGATTTTGGAATTATCGCGCTTCTGCGTAAGAGCTCACGACATTCAAGAGATGCTCCAAAGTATGGACTAGGGCGATCAAGTCGATTCCACTTTCGTACGTTCTCAGAAGTGGTTGGACACCTTTTCACACTGCTGTCTGAGACCAAATTTACAGAGTATCTTCACACGTACAGAGTTCGCTTAAATTTATAATCTGGCTGTGACCCTCTCTGAGGGTTCGACAGGCTGCCTCATACCAAAGACTACTTTGTTTGTAGACATTGGCACATTTCCTTCGATTAAGGGCACCACACCTGACGTGCCTGTTACTCACACCACGTGTACCCATATTTTCTTCCCGAAGGACTAACCCAGCCCCATTCTGAAATTGATGCCTCCTTGACCCACATATTTGGCGAATGCATCATTCTGACCAACATGAGGACAGTAATAAATTTATCCGGCAGCGGTGGCCGAGCGGTTCTAAGCGCTTCAGTCCGGAACCGCACGACCGCTACGGTCGCAGGTTCGAATCCTGCCTTGGGCATGGATGTGTGTGATGTCCTTAGGTTAGTTAGGTTTAAGTAGTTCTAAGTTCTAGGGGACTGATGACCTCAGATGTTAAGTCCCATAGTGCTCAGAGCCATTTGAACCTTTTTTGAACCATTTGAAGTAATAAATTTGAACTCTTCCTGCACCATTTTAATCGCATTTTACAAGATTATGCGGTTATTACAATAAATTATAAGTCTCTCTGTTGCTATGCTGGTGTAGTGGATGGGCATGGTGGATGAACGCTCCATCGTCCTCCACCCACGCCCTGCAGTTCCCGCACGGAGAGGCTCCCAGTCCCCCTTACTCCACCACTGTGCTACTGCAACAACAAATCTTGATACCAGCCGTCCCACTTACCGCCCTAGAGATTGGACCTGCTCCAACATCGCTATCGAAATTGGTATCTTGGAGTGAAAAGTAACCATCTGTTTCCTCCGTATCATCGGCTACTTCTGAAGATTCATTCTTAGAACGGAACAATGACCATGCAGTTATATGTAGTCAAACAACAGTCAACGTCATCAATTTCGAGTACTGTGTACGAACTGTTGTTCACAATGGGAAAGGAGAAAACCCCTTGTCACCATACAACTTCCGCCTCTCGACTAGTATAAAAGTGACGGCTAAGCTTAAGGATCCCATTCAACCTAAGGGTAAGGGTGCGATCACTACACCAGGCACTTCGGAGAAGTATGGCTTATAAAGCAGGATGTTGACATTCCGTCTGAGTAGTTAGTAAGCGCGAATTAAAGACGCTGATATTGTATCCTGACGAGGTTCCATTCATTTCTTTTCTTTTGAGTCTGTCGGAGGCTGTTATTTGAAACACGTAGAAAGTTAAAGACTTACAGTGCTAAAATTATCGCAGATTTCTACTCAAATTTCACTTTTCTCGTGTATTAATTATTATAGTCTTCCTGAACTACGATTTTTCCGAAGACAGGATATCTGCTGAAAAGCAGAATCATTTTCAAGATAGTGTAAGGTCCATTCACAGAGCTGTACCCACTCGTCTAAATCATTACGCCAGAGAGCAATACCATGAGGTTGTGTCCAAATGTCAAGAAGAGATAATGCATGTTGCCCGCAGAAAGTGAGAAGAAATACAGGGCTCTCTCGGACTCTGTAGTCATATGATTGAAAGGGTTTAATCCCATAAATATTTCTGTCTCGAATCAACGGTAGCTGCGACTTCTCTCAAAAAATTCGCTTCAGAATTCAACAGGCCAGAATTTCTCTTCAGAAAATGAGAATTGTGACTAGCGGCGGCCTAAGTATTATACTTCGTACTCGACTACTCTGATGCTACATATCCAGTACCCCACTCTACAGAGTTGAGTCATGGGCACTTGCCGCAGTTTTAGCTAAGAAATTTGAAAACGGCTCTGAGCACTATGGGACTCAACTGCTGTGGTCATAAGTCCCCTAGAACTTAGAACTACTTAAACCTAACTAACCTAAGGACATCACACACATCCATGCCCGAGGCAGGATTCGAACCTGCGACGTAGCGGTCGTGCGGTTCCAGACTGTAGCGCCTTTAACCGCTCGGCCACTCCGGCCGGCAAGAAATTTGAAGCGTTTGAAATGTGGGATTGTCGGAGGATACCAAATCACAAATGTGGTAGTACAGCAACATATGAACAAATACTTAGAAATTTTCAGTGTCATTAGGAGAAGAGAACGCGAATACTTTGGCCGTATTAGATGCAACTACAAAACAACAATTCTAACTAATACCCAAAGGAAAGATTGAAGGCAGACGTGGTCCAGGACATAGAAAATTATTTATGCTAAACAACTCAAACCAGTGATTTACAATGAGGACAGGAACGCTGTCCAGAAAAGACATACACAAAAACAGATCATGCTGCTAACCGACAATGCTGGTGGAGGACGAAACACTCTAAGTGTTTCCTCATCCACCAGCATTGTCGGTTAGCAGAGAGAAGAGTGCTTCGTGTGATTGCAAATGGTACGCGTGAAACAGATGGGCATGCAGTGTCTGCGTAACGGACCGTTGTCCGATGCGCTCGCTAGTGTGAGGGCTGTGACGAGCCGCAAACGTCACAGACTCTTCATTCCGACGACCCTTCACTGGAAGACATCCAGCAGACCTGCCCACATTCACGCTGACGCCGTGGTACACTCCTAAACCAGGCAGCTGTCGGCTTTCTTCTATACAGATACAGGGGTAGCACATGTTTTGCCGAGTTTGATCACAGAGCGGTAGAATATCCCTGTGTGTAATTCATTGTGAGAGAATGAATAGCCTGTTTTGTACATACTTGGAGTCTTCACTTTTGATTCCAAGTAATGAAAATCAAGTTCGTAACTTCCACTGCTAACAAAATGTTTGGTAGATTAACAGGAGCAATGTATGAACAATTTGACATCGATAAGCTGATGTGTAAAGGAAAATTACAATAACTCTTTTATTACTTTCATTCTCTATCCATAACGCTAGAGTGGGCTGTTACAGTTATGAAAAGTCAGGGACTTTCCATCCAAATACCAGATAAACTGGTAACGGGGCAAAGAGAGCACCAACTGGGAATATTGGGGAGGGGATTTCCAGTTCCAACATTTGACTTACTACCGACGGAAACCTCTCAAACCTTCATAAGAACAGGAGAATGGGATTTTTAGCTCTGGGACTGTATGTGCCAGACAAAAAAATATGAAACTTCGTGTATGTGACTGAGTATTTCTTCCTCTATATACTGAGAAAAGTAGATGACTTTCTGACTTATCAAGTGTCTCTGACGTGCACGATGATTACAATAACAGAGGATATGGCTACAGATAGTGACTCATGTTCGAATTCTCCTACTCTTTCACTAGCGGCTGCCCTCACTTCAGCTGTTGTAAGAGAAAATTGACGTCTACATTTTAAAGTAGACAGTACGTTTATCTGTAGGTGTGTGTGCAGCGCCTTTTGCGATCGTTGTATGGGTTTCCAGTACTGAACTAATAGCGACGCTAACGATTCCTGGGCTCTTCTAACCCGAGAAACCCACACATCTTGTTACATTATCACGTACTAAGAGGACGGACCGATACGTATAAATGATCTCAACCAGATGGTGCTAATACGGCATAAATTGCAGACAATTTGTCGACCTTATGAGACAAAGAAAAAAGTGTGAGTGTAACTGATTTTCAATACTCACAAAGTTTATGGTAATTCATCCGTCATCGAATTTTCATAAATTTTGTGAATACTGAAGCTTCAGTGAAAAATTAATTTTACCGTTGTAAAACTGTCTGAGGTGGCTCACCTCGAATTCCTCTCCTGTGTCAACCTTTTCACGTCATAGAAGCACTTACAGCCTACTTCCTTAATTATTTGCTGGGTGTATCCCAATCTGTCTTCCTCTACAATTTTTACCCACTACCGTAGCCTATACTACAATGTAAGTTATTCCCTGATGTTTTAACAGATGTCCTACTATCCTATCCTTTCTTCTTGTCCGTGTTTACCGTATATTGCTTCCCTCGCCGAATGTACGGAGAATTTCCTTATTCAAATGGCTCTGAGCAGTATGAGACTTAACATCTGAGGTCATCAGTCCTCTAGAACTTAGAACTACTTAAACCTAACTAACCTAAGGACATCACACACATCCATGCCCGAGGCAGGATTCGAACCTGCGACCGTAGCGGTCGCGCGATTCCAGACTGAAGCGCCTAGAACCGATCGGCCACACCGGCCGGCTAATATCCTTATTCCTTACCTTATGAATCCACCTAATTTGTAACATTCTGTAGCATCACATCTTAAATGCTTGAATTCTCTTTTGTTCGGGTTTTCCCACAGTCCATTTCTCACTGGGGTACAATGCTGTGCTCGAAACGTACATTCTCAGTAATTTCTTCCTCAAAGTAAGATTTACGTTCCATATTAGTAGACTTCTCTCGCCCGGGATTTTCCCTTTTTTTCCCGATGCTAGTCTGCTTCTTATGTTCTTCATGCTCCGTCCGTCATGTGTTATTTTGCTGTTCAGATAGCAGAATTACTTAACTTCATCTACTTCATGAACATAAACTGTGATGTTAAGTTTCTCGCTGTTCTCATTTGCGGTACTTTTCATTACTTTCTTCTTTCTTCGATTTAGCATCAATCCGTATTCTGCAGTCACTAGACTGTTCTTTCCATTAAGCAGATCCTGTAATTTTTCTTCGCTTTCACTGAGGATAGCAATGTCATCACCGATATTATCATTGATATCCATTCACCTTGAGTTTTAATCCTACTCTAGGACCTTTCTTTTATTTCCGTGATGACGTCTTCGACGTAATCATTGAATAGCAAGGGCGAAAGACAACATGCCTGTCTTACACACTTTTTAATCCGTTCTTGGTCTTCCACTCTTATTGTCCCTTCATAGTTGTTGTACATATTGTATGTTACCCGTCCTTCCGTTGAGCTTACCCTTATTTTTCTCAGCACTTCGAACATCCTGCACCATTTTACGTTTACGAACACTTTTTTCAGGTAGAAGATGTAGGCTTGTAAAAACTGAGTGCTGTTTCTGAAACACCCTGGTATATATATCAGTAACCGCACTGAACCCAGACTGCAAAGAATATAAACATTGAAACCTTCGTAGAATACAAGGGTAGGGACCCAAATACGAGACTGATGAAGGACGATAATAGTTGAGGTGCCATTCCTGTTCGCCACTGCATCGGCTTACAGGGGCTTCACATTGACGTGAGTTTACTGTTTTCTAATGGAAACTGGTGGAATCGTCACCAACCGTGATTATTCACATTTCAAGATACGTTGCACAGAAGTGAAGATACAACAAATCTCTGTTTAATGTTGCTCGCGATTGTCTTGCTCGCAGGACCCTTTCCTTATCGACGAAAATTTTTCCGTCAACAACAATTCTGTATTAGAATCTACCTTTCCGCTAGCTATCTAAAAGCGGGACTAAACTTTTTTTTCTCCTTGGATCTGGTTCGTTTACCCAGTATCTCGGTTATGACATTCACAAATGCTGCCATGACACAAATACGTTTTTTTGACTACGTCCTTGTAATGGTTTGGCACGTTGTTCGACAGTACTCCGTAATAACAAATTATGCCCTTGAGTTCAAAACAGATTGCGATTCTGACTGGCCTTAATGGCAAAGCGGGAGTACGCACTGTAACAACTCCGAAGTCAGGTTGTGGACTGGAATCATGCTACGAATTGCAATCTTAACAAGTGTTATGCATACAGAAGAGGCTAGAAGCGTAAAAAGCCCTGGCAGTGGACAGCTCAAACAAGTATTTCTTTCCTGAGAAATGACGTTCTTCTCTCTGAGAAGGTTCATTTGCATTTAATTCCATTTGAGTCTATCTTGTTGAAACACATTGATATTCGGTTAGGTCAATAAATTTTCCAGTACCAAAGGTGTATGAGAGACGCAAATAGTATTTGCATAGTGCCTGCGCAGAATAGTAATCATAGGACGAACTATACTCTTTAAATATTGCTGCCACTAGTAGTAGCTCCGTGTATCTCGAATTGCGTACATTCCGCAGTATAACAACTAAAGTACAACGTTAGTTGCGTGCGCCACACAAGATTCAGAGTTAGGTGTATACTGAGTGCGGAGGCTTTTAATCACACAGCGACTGAAGCACTGACGTCCATGAACGCTATCAGAGATTTTGGGATCAAAACGTTCAAAGCCATACAATTCAACCATAATTTCACTGATGAACGTACCGAATATAAACTACTAAATTTCCGTCCGATGATGCTGTAACACAGTAGGTGACATTGATGCCTGTTATCCTTCTTTCTAAGACTGATGTAATACTTATGCTGCTTAGTTGATACAACGGGTAATAAATAGTGAGCAGTTTTGGGAGACTAAAAACTATCATTCTAAGTTTTTAGGGGTTTGAGTAGTTCTTACGGTTTTCTTTTGTGAACTGAGCCATCTACATCGCTATACAAATTTTGATTTATTAAGTTTCGGTCACTGTCATCATCAGATAACGTTAGGAGACGAATAACATTTTCCAGTGTTAGCTGCAATCAAATCGGTACCTTAGCGGGACGTCAGTGTACGACGGTTAGAAATGAATGAGAGTCGAGCCAATCTAATTGCAACCGTACCAGAAATAAGAATCACCAATAACGCCTCGACCTGACAAATGGATGTGGGCAGTGCACGACCTAAAACTTCAGCATGACTCCCTGAGGTCAGCATGGGGTGCTGGTCGTTCGCCGTCGAAGCCCAAATCCTAACACAAATATCCTCGAAACTTTTATTGCCAAAGACAAATTAGTGAAAATGAAAATATGTGTAAGAAATAAATTCTCGTGTGATAGTAATGTGGGCGAAACCAAGTTGCAGAAATATGCATATTAATATGCGAATGATGGCCTTACATAGATAAATTTATACATCGGCTAAACAATAGTTAAACCAGCAGTTCAAAAATAAAGTTATCTAGCGCAAGCAGAGCATTTCCGCTCAGCAGCATGTGCAAAATAATTACATACAGCCGCGCATTAAGTTATGAAAAAAAGTTCATCAGGAAATCTCACTATCAGTCACAACGAAAAGTGAAGTTCGTTACTCCTACAATATTGCAACAAATACGTAACAAGTTTGTGCCACGAACAGAAATAATAAATACAACGAAGTATTGAAGTTCACAGCAGCCTTAAACTCTTGAAATAACGATAAAGCCCGCGCGGTCGCAGAGATACAATCAATGAAATGCGCACGAAAATCTTTGTCACGACGGAATTTGAGGTCCAGAACACTGTCACGAAACTATTGTAAGTCCTGAAAATTTTATGAATGCTCAACTCGCGACAACCAGAAATTTACTGAGTCCACCTTTTTACGTGCGGTTCTTTGCTAGCCCAAATACTGTACCAACCTCTCACCCTATCACCAACGAAAGTCTGCGACAAAAGACTCCGACCAAAAGACTGCCAACGAAACGCCCTGACCGAATGACTGCGGTCTGCTCATATGACACTTTAAACCTTTAGTCACGTGACTATTACTGAATTCAGTACATATATTTACAAGCGATCACCATGAAATTATAAACAATAATTTCATATGTTCACCACTGGCCATTAAAATTGCTACACCACGAAGTTGATGTGCTACAGACGCGAAATTTAACCGACAGAAACAAGTTGCTGTGATACGCAAATGAATAACTTTTCAGAGCATTTACAACGTACTGACACGAGGAAAGTTTCCAACCGATTTCTCATACACAAACAGCAGTTGACCGGCGTTGCCTGGTGAAACGTCGTTGTGATGCCTCGTGTAAGGAGGAGAAAAGAGTACCATCACATTTCCGACTTTGATAAAGGTCGCATTGTAGCCTACCGCGATTGCGGTTTATCGTATCGCGACATTGCTGCTAGCGTTGATCGAGATCCAATGACTGTTAGCAAAATATGCAATCGGTGGGTTCAGGAGGGTAATACGAAATGCCATGCTGGATCCCAACGACCTCGTATCACTGGCAATCGAGATGATAGGCATCTTATCCGCATGGCTGTAACGGATCGTGCAGCCACGTCTCGATCCCTGAGTCAACAGATGGGGACGTTTGCAAGAAAACAACCATCTGCACGAACAGTTCGACGGCGTTTGCAACAGCATGGACTATCAGCTCGGAGACCATGGCTGCTGTTACCCTTGACGCTGCATCACAGACAGGAGCACCTGCGATGGTGTACTCAACGACGAATCTGGGTGCACAAATGGCAAAACGTCAATTTTGCGGATGAATCCAGGTTCTGTTTACAGCATCATGATGGTCGCATCCGTGTTTGGCGACATCGCGCTTAACGCACATTGGAAGCGTGTGTTCGTCATCGCTGTACTGGCGTATCATCCGGCGTGATGGTATGGGGTGCCATTGGTTACACGTCTTGGCCACCTCTTGTTCGCATTGCTCATTGAACAGTGGACGTTACATTTCATATGTGTTACGACATGTGGCTCTACCCATCATTCGATCCCTGTAAAACCCTACATTTCAGCAGAATAATACACGACCGCATGTTGCAGGTCCTGTACGGGCCTTTTTGAAGACAGAAAATGTTCGCCTGCTGCCCTGGCCAGCACATTCTCCAGATCTCTCACCAACTGAAAACGTCTGGTCCATGGTGGCCGAGCAACTGGCTCGTCACAATACGCCAGTCACTATCTTGATGAACTGTGGTATCGTGTTGAAGCTGCATGGGCTGTACCTGTACACGCCATCCAAGCTCTGTTTGACTCAATGCCCAGGCGTATCAGGGCCGTTATTACGGCCGGAGGTGGTTGTTGTGGATACTGATTTCTCAGGATCTATGCACCCAAACTGCGTGAAAATGTAATCACATGTCAGATCTAGTATAATATATTTGTCTAGTGAATACCTGTCTATCATCTGCATTTCTTCTTGGTGTAGCAATTTTAATGGCCAGTAGTGTATATTTCATTCCGCCTTCGGCATTCAGGCCCAAGAAAAGTTGGGTACGTTCTTCTTCCTGTTAGTTTGCTCCAACTGCTGCCTCCATTTGCCCGTGGCGCTGCTCGTTAACATTCAGTCAGTCAATTGCCGGAGGGTGCGGCGCTGCTATTTATTCCGGTGTGACTGGTAGCGGCAAAACGACCAACGAGAAAAATAATACGGGAACGGATTTCTGGTCCGAAGCACGGGAGGCTCGAAAGTAATTTCGGAATTTCAGCTTAAATTGCCGCCCGCGGCCGTGTGTGATTATTTAATAGATAAACCAGCGCCGCGGCGTCGGGCGGGAAGCTGGGAGGAATTTGTGTGCGGCGGGAAGGCAGGCCGGAGCAGGTGTCTAGCGGCGCGGCGAGGCAAGGCGAGGCTCTTATGAGCGCCGGCTGTTGCTATTAAAGCAGCGGCCAACGAGCCGGGCCGAGGGCCTCGCGACGGCCGAGTAATTACGCCCACCGCGAGCAGAGTCCGCCCGCCGCCTTAATTCCACTATAAACATCCCGTCCGCACTCTCGGGATTAGCAGCGCAAACAATGAGGCCGTCGGGTGACGTTGCTCGCTGTCCAGCTACCGCAGAAGGCGACAGGCCACTACGAGGGAAGAGAACAGGGACACGTTGTTCTTTTACTCTATCTTTATTGATAGTGTGTATCCCTAAACGGACCGTATTCGTATAAATTACATTTTTAAACCAGTTGTGCAAAAATATATATAAATTTCTTTGTATTTCTTAAAGCACTCTATCTACAAAGAAGACCCCTACAAGGAAGTCCCATTGTTAGATGTTGTTGTGTACATAGTTCCGCGTAGTCAGCGCGTTCACAACTTTCCCACTAGAGCGCGCCCCACTAAGCACAACAGAGCAGGCGCAGCGCTCGTCCGTCTCCGCACTACGAGATGGCGCTGTCTTCGAGACGGGCCAAATTCTGCTTCCGCTGATCCGCGTATTAATATGTAACGTAGCCAATGAGATTGCTGCTAACGTAGAACCTTTTCTCCTCGCGGATCACACTCGCTCAGTGATACCTGAAAGCTCGAGGTATTATAACGAGAGTACAGACCTCCTATTAGTCAGTCCGCATTTGTCTGCACCTGTCTGTACCAGTCTGCATTAGTCTATAGTCAATTTTCAGTCTGCGCCTAATAAGATTATCATATTCCTATACATAGCCGTGAAGAGAAATGTATAGACACTTTGTCAAGTATCAGAGATATGTGACAATAAGATTAATGTACCACGACCAAAGGAACTTCAGATTGTCAATTTTAAATAGCATCCAGAATCAAGTTAAGTAAGGTTTATGATTATTATTATTTTAATAAATGTGTGTGAAAAATAATCAAGTTCTGTTGAAAGTTGGTCACCGTCAACCTGCTACTCTAAGCGTCCAAATGACATTTCTATCGTCTGACCTAACGGCAGAAGATAAACACGCCACGATAAGACCACGAGACATATTGCTGACACTCGCCTACTTAGTTAGAGCGACAAGTCAAATAATCTGATGGTGTGTCTACCGATGGTCTTACAGCACTCACACCACAGATGTGTTTTGCGAAATACTGGAAGACCAATCCATTAATACCTGATGAACTAAGCAGTGACAGCTGATACTCAGCATAAGCAAATGTGTGGGCATAAACAGAAGAAAAGTCAAGGTACTGGGAACAGTTTTTACTCTTACTGGAGTATACGGGGTTTCCCAATTCTTTAGACGACTACAAACTTTTAGTTGTCCAGAAGCAAAATAAAAAAAAAATTAATCAAGCAAATGTAGTTTAGTTACCAGGAGTACATTAACCAGCATAATTGTCTTCCTTCTAACTTTGTTCCTTTCGAAGATATGAACAGAAGTACTATATTTCTAAAGAGTAACTTGTATTTCTTATTCGTTAATCTAGTTCCTCCCTTCAAGTCCTGTTAAAAACGTACTACTGTGTACCAACCACAACGAGGGGATTTTCGAACCATAAGGTTTCCTGAACAGCCAAAATGCAGACGTCTAATACCAAGGTCACCGCCAAGTCACTCGTCGTTGACAAAAATATGTCGCATTAATGGCTCAATATGTAGAGAGGGTCTGACGCTATCAGCTAATTCCACGGTCACAGCTCGATTTTTTCAAGGTGATAGTCAGCGCTTAATGACTGTAGCTCAAATATATTAATAACAAAGAAGAACTGAGATTTTGAGAAGATGCGAATTGTGTGTTAGGTAAACTGAGAAAGAAATACTGCAAGTGAAAAGTAAGTAGTTTCGAAGTACGACATTGTGTCACATTGGAAAAATTTACCACGTTTTCGTTATCTTTCAGAAATGTTTATTCAGTTGATAAAATCAGAAATATTGCGCTGCGATTTTTTGGTGTCTCAAGGTGCTGTATATGCAATTATTTGTTAATACGCTGTCATGCCCCCCCATGAACCATGGGCCTTGCCGTTGGTGGGGAGGCTTGCGTGCCTCAGCGATGCAGATAGACGTACCGTAGGTGCAACCACAACGGAGGGGTATCTGTTGAGAGGCCAGACAAACGTGTGGTTCCTGAAGAGGGGCAGCAGCCTTTTCAGAAGTTGCAGGGGCAACAGTCTGGATGATTGACTGATCTGGCCTTGTAACACTAACCAAAACGGCCTTGCTGTGCTGGTACTGCGAACGGTTGAAAGCAAGGGGAAACTACAGCCGTTATTTTTCCCGAGGGCATGCGGCTCTACTGTATGGTTAATGATGATGGCGTCCTCTTGGGTAAAATATTCCGGAGGTAAAATAGTCCCCCATTCGGATCTCCGGGCGGGGACTACTCAAGAGGACGTCGTTATCAGGAGAAAGAAAACTGGCGTTCTACGGATCGGAGCGCGGAATGTCAGATCCCTTAATCGGGCAGGTAGGTTAGAAAATTTAAAAAGGGAAATGGATAGGTTAAAGTTAGATATTGCGGGAATTAGTGAAGTTCGGTGGCAGGAGGAACACGACTTTTGGTCAGGTGAATACAGGGTTATAAATACAAAGTCAAATAGGGGTAATGCAGGAGTAGGTTTAATAATGAATAAAAAAATAGGAGTGCGGGTAAGCTACTACAAACAGCATAGTGAACGCATTATTGTGGCCAAGATAGACACGAAGCCCACGCCTACTACAGTAGTACAAGTTTATATGCCAACTAGCTCTGCAGATGACGAAGAAATTGAAGAAATGTATGATGAAATAAAAGAAATTATTCAGATAGTGAAGGGAGACGAAAATTTAATAGTCATGGGTGACTGGAATTCGGTAGTAGGAAAAGGGAGAGAAGGAAACGTAGTAGGTGAATATGGATTGGGGGTAAGAAATGAAAGAGGAAGCCGCCTGATAGAATTTTGCACGGAGCACAACATAATCATAGCTAACACTTGGTTCAAGAATCATAAAAGAAGGTTGTTTGCATGGAAGAAGCCGGGAGATACTGACAGGTTTCAGATAGATTATATAATGGTAAGACAGAGATTTAGGAACCAGGTTTAAAATTGTAAGACATTTCCAGGGGCAGATGTGGACTCTGACCACAGTCTTTTGGTTATGAACTGTAGATTAAAACTGAAGAAACTGCAAAAAGGTGGGAATTTAAGGAGATGGGACCTGGATAAACTGAAAGAACCAGAGGTTGTACAGAGTTTTAGAGAGAGCATAAGGGAACAATTGACAGGAATGGGGGAAAGAAATACAATAGGAGAAGGATGGGTAGCTTTGAGGGATGAAGTAGTGAAGGCAGCAGAGGATCAAGTAGGTAAAAAGAGAAGGGCTATCAGAAATCCTTGGGTAACAGAAGAAATATTGAATTTAATTGACGAAAGGAGAAAATATAAAAATGCAATAAATGAAGCTGGCAAAAAGGAATACAAACGTCTCAAAAATGAGATCGACGGAAGTGGAAAATGGCTAAGCAGGGATGACTAGAGGACAAATGTAAGGATGTAGAGGCTTATCTCACTAGGGGTAAGATAGATACTGCCTACAGGTAAATTAAAGAGACCTTTGGAGAAAAGAGAACGACTTGTATGAATATCAAGAGCTCAGATGGAAACCCAGTTCTAAGCAAAGAAGGGAAAGCAGAAAGGTGGAAGGAGAATGTAGAGGGTCTATACAAGGGCGATGTATTTGAGGACAAATATTATGGAAATGGAAGAGGATGTAGATGAAGATGAAATGGGAGATATGATACTGCGTGAAGAGTTTGACAGAGCACTGAAAGACCTGAGTCGAAACTAGGCCCCGGGAGTAGATAACATTCCACTAGAGCTACTGACAGCCTTGGGAGAGCCAGTCCTGATAAAACTCTACCATCTGGTGAGCAAGATGTATGAGACAGGCGAAATACCCTCAGACTTCAAGAAGAATATAATAATTCCAATCCCAAAGAAAGCAGGTGTTGACAGATGTGAAAATTACCGAACTATCGGTTTAATAAGTCACAGCTGCAAAATACTAACACGAATTCTTTACAGAAGAATGGAAAAACTAGTAGAACCCGACCTTGGGGAAGATCAGTTTGGATTCTGTAGAAATATTGGAACACGTGAGGCAATACTGACCCTACGACTTATCTTGGAAGCTAGATTAAGGAAAGGCAAACCTACGTTTCTAGCATTTGTTGACTTAGAGAAAGCTTTTGACAATGTTGACTGGAATACTCTCTTTCAGATTCTGAAGGTGGCAGGGGTAAAATACAGGGAACGAAAGGCTACTTACAATTTGTACAGAAACCAAATGGCAGTTATAAGAGTTGAGGGGCATGAAAGGGAAGCAGTGGTTAGGAAGGGAGTGAGACAGGGTTGTATCCTCTCCCCGATGTTATTAAATCTGTATATTGAGCAAGCAATGAAGGAAACAAAAGAAAAATTCGGATTAGGAATTAAATAAAAACCCTGAGGATCGCCGATGACATTGTAGTCCTGTCAGAGACAGCAAAGGACTTGGAAGAACAGTTGAACGGAATGGATAGCGTCTTGAAAGGGGGATATAAGATGAGCATCAACAAAAGCAAAACGAGGATAATGGAATGTAGTCGAATTAAGTCGGGAGATGCTGAGGGTATTAGATTAGGAAATGAGACACTTAAAGTAGTAAAGAAGTTTTGCTATTTGGGGAACAAAATAACTGATGATGGTCGAAGTAGAGAGGATATAAAATGTAGACTGGCAATGGCAAGGAAAGCGTTTCCGAAGAAGAGAAATTTGATAACATCGAGTATTGATTTAAGTGTCAGGAAGTCATTTCTGAAAGTATTTGTATGGAGTGTAGCCATGTATGGAAGTGAAACATGGACGATAAATAGTTTGGACAAGAAGAGAATACAAGCTTTCGAAATGTGGTGCTACAGAAGAATGCTGAAGATTAGATGGGTAGATCACATAACTAATGAGGAGGTATTGAATAGGATTGGGGAGAAGAGAAGTTTGTGGCACAACTTGACTAGAAGAAGGGATCGATTGGTAGGACATGTTCTGAGGCATCAAGGGATCACCAATTTAGCATTGGAGGGCAGCGTGGAGGGTAAAAATCGTAGAGGGAGACCAAGGGATGAATACACCAAGCAGATTCAGAAGGATGTAGCTTGCAGTAGGTACTGATAGATGAAGAAGCTTGCACAGGATAGAGTAGCATGGAGAGCTGCATCAAACCAGTCTCAGGACTGAAGACCACAACAACAACAACGCTGTCATGGCAGTAATGTGATCTGAAGATGACTGCTGTTAGATTGAACACTATTTGTACTATCCAGCAACAGTGATATTTTCGCCTGTGTGAACATTCTTTAGGAAAAAGTACATGCAGGGTGCTTAAAAACTAATATACGATTTTTAAGACTGTGTAGCGTTTATTACATTCAACTTACAATTGTGAATAATACACGGGATGAAACAGCAACTCAAACAAATTTGTTTGTATAGCTGTGCGCAATGGGAAGAGTGTGGAACGAACAAGAGTGACTGTGGAACGTGTTGAACGAGTAATAGTAGTTCACCCGTATCCCCAAGAAATTAATTCAGATGGCTGGTCGTGAATTAAAACTACAGTGACATCTGTGTGGAAACCTTTGAGGAGACAATTACAACTACGTCTTTACCGTTTGCAGTTGTTACAAGCTCTAAAAACAACCTTGCAAACAAAATGTTGGTGCATGAGGATGAAGAATTCCTGGGTCGTGTCTTCTTCAGTGATGATCGACATTTCGCCTAAGCGGGAATATGAGCATACATAATGTACGCACCTGGAGTCTGCAAACCCTCACGGTGGATGGGGAGGGCACAAATGCAACGAGAATCTCCCACAACTGTATGTTTTCTCGTGTCATATTTCGGCGTAAAATTTACAGACCTTTCTTTTTCTTATGTTGATGCGTTATAACTATGGCTCTTTTCTCAATGAGAAAAAGCTGAACCACAGACATTTATTTGGCAGAAACACGGTGCGACGCCTCACTGGCATAACTCAGTACACGATTGAGTTAAACGACGTTACACCCGATCGCTGTATTCGTCGCAAGTAGCTGGATAACTAAGCTTATTTAGCACGACCTCCACGTTCACACACGATCTGATGGCATGTGATTTTTACCTTTGATGGTTCATAAAAGATCATGTGTATGTGCCTCCGCTACCAGCTGATGTAACTGACTTTAGGAAGAGCACTGTTGCAACAATTACTCCTGAGGCGCTGATCAATGTTTGGGAAGATCTTGCCTGTCGACCCGATGTGTGACGAATGGCACTCATATTGATCACTTGAAAGAGAAACTGAATTACTGTTTCATTTTATGTGCTGAATGTAATAAATGGTAAAAAGCCGAAGAGAACATATATTCACTTTGAAATATCATGTATTTGCGATGGTCTGTCCCGCACTTTAAACTGACGAGAACAGTTACTTTGGATTCGTAGGATGAGAAATTTGACTGTCGAACTGTAACAATGGCAGTGTTAACAAATGTAGTGCTGGCCGTGGCTAATTCGTGAAGAACGGGCCACTTCTGCAGAACGTGAGGTCAGTCCCCCCTGGCGAGTGATACCTTGCTCCCACTAAGATTTTATCTCTGCTCTCGTGACACCTCAGCCGTAAAAATAATAAGTTTATTCCAATGTGAAAAGGTGTGCCGCCTGAAATAAAACGTGGAACCGGTAGGCTGTGAAAGATACGTCGAGATACGGCGGAGAGATACTGGAGGGGACCAGCGCCCGGTCCGCTCCGGGCTCGTAACTCAAAGACGGCTGCCGCTGCCGCTCCACTCATCCATCATCGACGGCCCCCTAATTGCTGCGCACGCTGCTACAGCTGATCGAAGCGGTCGCTCCAGCGTCTTCCATAATTAGAACGAGTCCGCCACCTATTCCAGTCCGGCCTGGCGCTCTCCAGCGCTCTACGCGCCCGCCATACGCGATACGTGGCCACGAAGACGGCTTGTTTACTGCTAACTACTTTGGTCGAACAGTACTGATTTACTC